>NW_007799294.1:0-1263 GCF_000696425.1 Galeopterus variegatus | reverse complement strand
TAATAGTTGAATAATTTGAGGATTTAAATTAACAGTCACTGACAAGGACAAAAGTACACAAAATTTTAATTTGTGAAGTTCTATTTTTGACTTTGTGATGCTCTGTTTTCTAATCTCTCTCTCTACTCCAGTTTTAAAATAATTGTGTTTTGAAATTTAAAAAAAAATAATAATTTGATGTGATAGTTTGAAGTGCTTTAAAGATATTGCAAACTTGAGGTTGAGAATTATATTGTGTAATAATGATTCTAGTGGGAGAATAAGCAGAACTGAAATGAAAAGAAAATATTTCCTTAATTAGCATATGTGCTGTCCAATATAATTGCTATTACCCATACATGGCTATTTAAATTTAAATGAATTAAAATTAAAAGTTCAGCTCCTCAGTCACAGTAGCCACATTTCAAGCTCTCAGTAGTTGTATGTGGCTGGTGGCTACTGTATTGGACAGCACAGACATGAAACATTTCCATCATTGCATTTCTATTATACAGCATTGATCTTGAACATGTCAACTAGCATCAGACTCTACTAATGGAGAGTGACCAATATTCATATTCTGAATGATGATTTAATTAATGAATGGAAAATTGAATGAATGGATCACTCTCTTTCAGCCCATTCACCTCTCCTTTCAAAATAAATATAATATGCTTTTATTTTTCTTCCTGGTTAAACTTCAACTGATATAGGAAGTTCTTTTCCACTTGAGAAAATAACTCAAAGGAGGTCAAAGAAAGTTCACCTATTAATTCCCAGCTCTTGAAGTGTCAGGCAGCTGTCAGTGGGAATGTCATCTAGGGTTGCTGACAGGACATATCCAAGTGGCCCAGCCATCACCTCCTCATCCTTCTTTCTCTGTGGGAGAACTTGCCTCTCATGGCAGAGGAAGGTGTGGGAAGACCATGCGACCCAGCTCTAGCCCATGAAATTTAAGGGGAATTTTTCCAACATGCTTCTAGCAAAGATTTATTTCTCTGATGAAAAAGAAACTTATAAAAGACAGCTCTTTCCCACCTCCTTTTCCTGCTTTGAGTAATATTTAATGAGAAGGGAATACTTAAAGATATGGCAGCCATCTTGTGGCCATAAGTGAAAGATCCAGAAAACTGCAAAAAAAAGTTCACTCAGGGCTCTTACACTGTTGACCCCAGGAACAGTTGACTTATTACAGAGAAGTTGTATAGGAAACAAACAGAAATGTATTTGTTTAAGCAACTTTTAGCCAGATCATTTGATATGTGTACCTCTTTTCTTCTGTAA
>NW_007799293.1:0-1263 GCF_000696425.1 Galeopterus variegatus | reverse complement strand
GTGAGCACCCCCAATGAGGATATTTGATTCCCATAATGAATTTAGCTGATGCAGGAATTGGTTGGATACAGTGAGCAGAAACATATCACCATGCTCTCCTGATCTTTTTTCATAAAGTGATCAAGACTTTCTTTGTGATCTTTCCATTTACTGCATCTAATCTAACGGGGAATTGTGTGTCTCAGGCCACATCCCTTCTAAAAGTATGAGATGGAAAAACACAAAAACTGGTTCCTCCCAATGGATGAAGTGTAGGATGGTATACGGAAGGGTGGTGCAGTGGTGCAGAGTGTAAATCAGCATACGAGGGGTTGGGAGAGACCCTGAGGCTGGCTGAGCTGGGTGGGATGGGGTAGGATGTGCAAACTTAAGGAAGTCTAGTTTGTGAGTAGTGAGACTATGGGCTTTCTCATGAGTGCAAGGGACAGGGAGACTGGTTTACACCTGTACTCATGTTTCAGGATGTGATAGCAAATAAAGTTTGAGGACAGGGACTGGGTAAGTGGCTGAATGGAGGAAGTAAGAAGCCCCAAAGGCTTCAAGCCTGAGGGCCTGGAAGTACAATGGCTCCAGTAACAGAGCGGAGAGTCGGGAAGAATACAAGGTTTTCCTGGACTTCAGTCTCTGGCTTGGCCATGTTGTGTCCACATCCTTACCTTCTGCCAGAAATCTTGGGACCCGGCCAAATCTGGCCACCTCCCTCTGCCAGGAGTCTCATTATGGACAGGCTGACATAATGACTCGATGTAGACTACTAATGGGAACTGGAAATGTCACTCTGAGGCTCAGATAATAAACTAGGGCTGGAGAATGACTGGAGACTCAGGGAATGGGATGACAGGGAGAGAGAAAAGCGCTGACATAGGCCCTGCTTCTACACTAAGTAGAAAGTGAAGTCACAGAAATAAATGCATTTAAATCACATGTTTGGTGGTCAAGGGGAAAGGGTTAGGAAAGGATCAAACAGATTTAAGGATGGGGATTTTTATTTATTTATTTTTATTTTTTTGAAAGCTGGCCTATGTGGGGATCTGAACTGCTGTCCTTGGGTTCAAGTTCTAACAAACTGAACTAACTGGCCAGCCCTGGATGGGCATAATTTCTATTTTGTAAATGAAGGAGAAAAGAAATGAACATGCTAGACTGGGGGTGGGAAGAAAATGAAAAAGACTGACTCTTAAATGTGTTTCAAAAATTCTATCCTTGGGCCGGCCCGGTGGCGCACTGGAGAGTGTGCCGCTTGGGAGCACGGTGGCGCTCCCG
>NW_007799292.1:0-1263 GCF_000696425.1 Galeopterus variegatus | reverse complement strand
CCCCCCTTTCCCTCCCCCCCCCCCCCCAACTGGGCGGTCCCCCTTTCCTCTTGCCCCCAGGACCCTGCAGGCCCCCCTTCCTCTTGCACTTCTGGCTCATTTTCCTCCTCTTGGCGGCCTCTTCCTGGTTCTCTTCCCTCACCTACTAGTTGGTGGCCCTCGTCACATCCAGCTGACGCTTCTTGCTGTTCATGATTCCAAGCAAGTCCAACTGGCTCTTTTTCTCGGCTGCAAAGTTCCCCCAAAGAGGCTGAACCTTCTTGTCCTTGCCAGAGCCCCCGGGTGCTTTCTCCCTGAGGAGGCGCTCCTGGAAGCGCCCCACAGAGGCGGTGGAGACCTTGGCCACCTGCATGGCGTGGCCCAGCTCCTCCTTACCCTGGTGTCCGGGAGAATGCACGCCGGCCGTGCTGGCAGCTGCATCTGTGCACACGGCCGGGCTCCGCAGCCGGTTCAGCTCGTTCTTGGCCTGAATTCGCTTGGTGAACTGGTCCTCCGTGGGGCCGGCGCTTCGATCAGCCATTCCTTTGGTGTCGTCCCGGCGCGTTGGTAGCCCCAGCGGCGCCTGACCGCTCACCTCATCCCGCACCAAACTGGTCTTCTTGGGACGAATGCCCTTGAGGAGGGCGAACTGCTGCCAGCGTGTAAGTGGCCGCGGCCGGGGCACCGGCTTCTCACGTGGCAGGAGGGTGGTGGGCTCGAGCGGTTGCGCCACCAGCGCCTCTTGCACGCGCTCCGTGGGCAGCTGCCACAGCTGGTTGACGAGCAGCTGCCTGTTGTCCCGCGTCAGAGCCCGCAGCTCGGCCTCCGGATAGGTCCCGCCTGCCCCAGCCCCATAACGGGGCTCCGGTCCACAGCCAGCAGGTTGCCCAAGTCCAGCTCCAGCTCCTTGTGCACCGGGAGGGCTGCAGCGTCTCTGCCTCGTCCCGCTCCGCCTTTGCCTGCGGCTCCCCCACCCGCAGGCTTTCCATGGCTAGGGAGGCTCACTCACTTAGCAATTAAAGTTACTTCTGCCATAGCTCTCTTATTAAAATTTTGAATGGAACATATTCTTTGACCCTGAAATTTCAACTCTTCGAATTTATCTACAGAAGTACTCTCATAATACTTTGTATAAGATTATTTATAATAGTGATGAACTGAAGACAGCCTGAATGTCCTTCAGTAAGGAAAGGGTAAATACCTTCTGGTGAGTCCATCCAGGGGAATATCATGCACCCGTTAAAAGAATCAAGGAAGTCTCTTTTAGCCAATAGGGAAAGTTGC
>NW_007799291.1:0-1263 GCF_000696425.1 Galeopterus variegatus | reverse complement strand
TTGTTATGCAAAACTAGATAACTAATGTACTATGGAACTCACGAGTGGTCATCTTTGCTCTAGCCTATAGCTTACACAGGCCTGCTCTGTTCACTGTGGAGAGGAACAGCAGATATGACTACACAGGTGGGCACCACTAGAGGCACGTCAGGGGCTGCCTACCACACTGTATACCATGTTTCCACAGTGACGGGCTCTGGAAGGAAATGGTGGAAAGAAAAGCTGATTGCATTTCACTTTTGTCCAAAGACCTGGCAAGACACTAAGAGGTATAGAGGTGTCTTTGGTTAGGTCGAGGGGAAAAATAGTGCCATAATTCTGGACTCGACTGTAACCCACTTTCATGATAAGGAAGGAGGGGGAAGCTTCTGCGAGGTGCTGGGTTTCACCCTGGAGGGGACAACATGTAGCAAACTGGGGCAGATTTTCTAGAGCTGTCTCAGTGAGTACATGTCATGTACCACAGGGAACTGATGGTGGGATGACACCAGCCACTCCTGGAGAGTAGGTGCACTGTCTGTAAGTGGCCATCAGAACTGGCCACTGGGGAGACTGCAGAGCATGAAACCATGCACACTGGATAAGAGAGGCCAGCTTGGGGTAACAGCAGGCTTTCCCGCACATAATCTCTGTTACGTAATTCCTTTGTCATGAAATATAAAGCTCTAGTAGCTACTCAGTTTTCATACATACTCCACAAGATTTAGTATTTTTAGCTTTTTTGTTGTTTTAGTTTGGTTTGGTTAGTGGGTTGCTTTTTAGTATTCACAAACAGACGTGTAAATGTTTTTCGGACTTGAAAGTGCTCTTGGCAAGGTCCCTGATCGCCTCCCATTGCCAACCCCATGACCAGCTGCTGGTCCTTATCTCCCCAGTTGGCTGTCAGTGCCATTATCACAGCTGATGACACCATCCCTCTGAAAACACCTTTTCGACTTTTCTTCCAGGACACCACACTCTGCTGGTTTCTTCTTTTCAGCTTTCTGGCTGCAGTTTTTCAGTACTCCTCTCTGTGTCTGCACATCTCCCAAGCTTTACAAGTTGGAATACCCTAGAGCTCAAACCCTGGACTACACACTTGGGTTTTATACATCTGTTTATGCAACAATGATCCCATATCCATGTCTGAAGCACAGATCTTGCCCCTGAACTTTGGTCTTATTCACCCACCTGCTTCCTTGATATTTTTATTTAGGTGTTGGCAAGGGTCATGAACTCAATGTGTCCCAAACTATGCTCCTGATCTTCCCCTCACCCAAGTCC
>NW_007799290.1:0-1263 GCF_000696425.1 Galeopterus variegatus | reverse complement strand
GCAAAGGAAAAAATCAACAGAGTGAAAAGACAATCTGCAGAATGGGAGAAAATATTTGCAAGCTATGCATCCGACAAAGGATTAATATCCAGAATATACAAAGAACTCAAACAACTCAATAGTAAAAAAAATAAACAATCCAATTGTAAAATGGGCAAGTGAGCTGAATAGACAATACTCAAAAGAAGACATACAGTTGGCAAACAGGTATATGAAGAAATGCTCAACATCACTGATCATCAGAGAAATGCAAATCAAAACCACATTGAGATATCATCTCACCCCAGTTTGACTGGTTATTATCAAAAAGACAGAGAATAACAAATGCTGGAAAGGATGCAGAGAAGAGAACTCTTATACATTGTTGGTAGGATTGTACATTAGTACAGACATTATGGAAAACAGTATGGAGATTTCTCAAACAGCTACAGATAGAACTACCATACAATCCAGCAATCCCACTACTGGGTCTATATATATCCAAAGGAATGTAAATCAACATGTCAAAGCGATACCTGCACTCCTATGTTTATCACAGCTCTATATACAATAGCTAAGAGTTGGAACTAACCTAAATGTCCATCGATGGATGAGCGGATAGAGAAAATGTGTATAGATACATAATGGAATTCTCAGCCATTAAAAATAATGAAATTCTGCTATTTTCAGCAACATGGATGAGCTTGGAGAAAATTATGCTAAGTGATATAAGCCAGACACAGAAAAAGAAATACCACATGTTCTCATCATATGTGGAAGCTAAAAAAGTTGATCTCATAGAAGTAGAGAATAGAATAGTGGTTACTAGAGACTGGTGGGAGGAAGGGGGAGAGGGGGCATGGGATGAGGGTGGTCAGTGGATATAAAATATTAGAGAGATAGAAAGAATAAGATCTAGTGTTCTATAGCAATATAGGGAGACGACAACAAACAACAAATTATCGTATAACTTCAAACAGTAGTCTAGAGGATGTTGAATTCCCAACACAAAGGGGTGGCAAGTGTTTGAGGTGATGGAAATGCTAAATACTTTGATATGATCATTGCACACAGTATAAATATACCCAAATATTATACTGTACTCTATAAATATATACAGTTACCATGGCTCAATTAAAAAAATAAATTAAAAAGAAAAATATTTTAGAGACAGAAGTAGATTAGAGGTTGACAGAGACAGGGGATGGGGGGAGGAATAATGCGAATTTATTGCTTTAACGGGCAATAAGTGTTTTTATGTTAAGGATGATGAAAAAGTTTTGA
>NW_007799289.1:0-1263 GCF_000696425.1 Galeopterus variegatus | reverse complement strand
AAGACAACCAACAGAGTGGGAGAAAATATTTGCAAAATATACATATGACAAAGGATTAATACCCAGAATGTCTACACAGTAGGGGAAATATTTGCAAACTACACATCCGGCAAAGGATTAATATCCAGAATATATAAAGAACTCAAGCAACTTAACAGTAAAAACAAAAACCGATTAAAAATGGGCAAAGTAGCTGAATACACATTCCTCAAAGGAAGATATGCAAATGACCAATATACACATGAAAAAATGCTCAACATCACTCAGCATTCGGGAAATGCTAATAAAAACAACACTGAAATACCATCTCACACCAGTTAGGATGGCTAATATCTGAAAGACTGTGAATGATAAATGCTGGCGACATTGCAGAAAAAAAGGAACTCGCATACACTGTTGGTGGGACTGCAAAATGGTGCAGCCTCTATGGAGAATGGTATGGAGTTGCCTCAAACAATTGCAGATAGATCTACCATATGATCCAGCTGTCCCACTGCTGGGAATATACACAGAGCAATGGAAATCATCATGTCAAAGGTGTACCTGTTCTCCAATGTTCATTGCAGCACTATTTGCAATAGCTAAGAGCTGGAACCAGCCCAAATGTCCATCATCAGATGAGTGGATATGGAAAATGTGGTATATCTACACAATGGAATACTACTCTGCTATAAGAAAGAATGAAATACTGCCATTTGCAACAACATGGATGGACCTAGAGAGAATTATATTAAGTGAAACAAGTCAGGCTTAGAAAAAGAAATATCACATGTTCTCACTTATTTGTGGTAGCTAAAAATAAATAAATAAATACACAAATAAACTGGTGGGAGTGGGAAGAAGACACAACAATCACAATTCCTTGAAGTTGATATGACAAGCAAACAGATTTGAGGTTGTTGGGAGGGAGGGGGGATAGGGAGAAGGGAGGGAAGTTTCGATAATGGTCCACAATAATCAACCACATTGTTTATTGACAAAATAAAATAAAATAAAATAAATAAATGAAAAGAAAAAATATTCAGTCAACTAATATTCAAACAAGTGAAAATTAAACCCAATATGAGATATTATTTTTACATACTAAAGTATAAAGAATGATATCATTAAAAATATACAAGACAGAACTAAAATTTATATCTTCCCATTTTGCTCATGATACACAAACTGGAATAGCCTTTTGGATAGTAATTTTGTGACACATATAGTCTAAGATTCATGAAAATATTTATATTAATTTTTTGTGTTTTAGAAATCTCCTTG
>NW_007799288.1:0-1263 GCF_000696425.1 Galeopterus variegatus | reverse complement strand
ATATATATATACCTTGCCTCTTCAGAACCTTGTTTTCTCTTTTATAAAATAAATAAAACAGGATCTACCAGGATGAGTTACTTTTAGGATTTAAGATTATAATCTATTATAAACATATAAAATTGATTATATATATATATGTTATGTATAAATACATACATAATATAGATAGATCATATCAAATATATGAAAATATATACAATGTACCTAGAGAGATTATAAATAGTATATATATTTATAAATATATACATATATACAAAGTAGATTATATAAAATATATATAATATATAGAAGAGATTGCATATAATATATATATTTATAATAGATTTACAATCTTACGCACTAAAAATAACTCATCCTGGTAGATTCTATTTTATTTATTTTATAAAAGAGAAAACAAGGTTCAGAAGAGATAAGGAACTTGTCAGAGGCTCTCCCACTACCAGCTGCCTTAGTTGGGATTCAAATGCCACCCAGTTGGCCCCAGAGGTGGAGCTTCTTGCAGTCCCCTACACTGCCCCTGCTGCCTCTATTCTCTAGTCACCTTTGAGTGACAGCTGAAACAAGAAAGTAGAGTGAGGCCATATTCAACCTCAGCTGGAGATGTGTGTCTCTGGCAACTAAATTTTTTGCTGCTCTGCCTGTCTTCAAATGACCACAAGAGCACCGCAAGTACTGACTTTTGGGTTACAAATAATTTTAGCGTGGAGGCAAATTTGCAAATATGGAATTTACAAATAAGAGAATCAACTGTACCTGATTAGAGTCTGTTCCCTAGGATATATAAAGAACTGTTACAACTCCACAATGAAAAGATAAGCCAATTTAAAAAGTGGGTAACAGACTTAAAATAGACATTTCTCCAAAGAAGATACACAAATGGTCAAGAAGTACATTTAAAAGATGCTCAATATCACTAGGCATTAAGGAAATAGCAATCAAAACCACAATGAGATACCATTCAACACCCATTAAAATTGCTACAATTTTTAAAAATACGAGTTTCGGCAAAGACCTGGATAAATTGGACCCCTTGTACATTGTTTATAGGAGTGTAAAATGGAACAGCAACTGTGGAAAGCAGTTTGACAGTTTCTCAAAAAGTTAAACATAGAATTACCATATGACCCAGCAATTTCACTTCCAGTATATGTGCAAAAGAATTAAAAACAGTCATTCAAACAAAAACTGCAGCACTATTCACGATGGCTGAAAAACAGAAGCAACACAAATACCCAGCAACAGATGAACAGATAAACAAAA
>NW_007799287.1:0-1263 GCF_000696425.1 Galeopterus variegatus | reverse complement strand
TTTTTTATGGTCTCAGTGGATGACTGGTAACACCTGCTTTGAAATCTTCCCAGCCAAAATTTTGCTGTTATGCTCCATATTACAGAACTTGGCCTCCTTTCACCTATGTGTGCATGTTCTGTAATAGATCAGATCTTGTCATGGAGGAAGTGTGAAAGTATGAAGTCTAAATTGCCAGTCACATGTCTTAAACATGTCCTTTATTTTCCACAGTACACCTTGAACCCATCTTCAGTCTTGTTGATAGCCAAAGCATATGGCTGTGTCTTGAAATACTAACATTGGCTAGCTGTGCTCATTCTCACAAGGACTATAACTTTAAATAGTCTGCTTTCAATCTATTTCAGGCATACCTGTAAAAATACCGTGTGTGTTTATGTGTATGTACACACACCGACATTTGTTTATGCAAGATGTCCCAAAGTGCATGTACTCCATCCATGCACCACATAGCTAATTTTAATCTGTGGTTTATAAATTGAGAGGATCCCATGAACTTAAATAGGAAAAAAAGATGCATCTTTGGTTTTTCACTAATTTCCTTTAATTGTGAAGGTAAACAAGAAGCCACAGGAGGGTTGGCAGTACCTCTGACCTTCTCACTGATAGAAATCACAGACTTTCATATTTTATTACATTACAGGTCTCGCAGGCCTCTCAAAGTATCTTTTACAGTCATCTTTTCTTCAAAACTATTGTGGTTATTAGACCTGCTGCTAGATCTTGTTACTTAATGCATTAGTAGGAAAGCTCAGATATTATTTATCACAAATTTTATTTTTGCTTAATATTTCGATAATTATTTTTTGACACCAGTTTCCTTTGCAATCTTTATATTTGATTTTCAGTATTTAGAAATATTATTCTGGTTTACAGGCTTCACCTCACTGCTGAGAGGACCATGGCACAAAAAAGGATAAAAGATTAAGAACCTCTGTCCTAGGTCATCTAGCATACCTAGGATCAACTAGGAGACTTGTGGAAAATACAGAGTACTGCTTCTTACCCTCAGAGAATCCTATTCAATTGGTCAGAAGTGGGACCCTGAAATCTGCATTTTTAAAGCATACCGTGAGACACCAGCCCAAATGTTTTTTGGACTGCATTTGTGCTCTAAACATTCTTAAATTTACACTTGTGTCAAATAAGATCATCAAAGTCAAGTCTTTGAGTAATGTTGTTTTAACTTAATTAATAATAAGTTAATTAATTAATATAATTAATTAACTATTTTGCTGGTTTACAATCCATCATTATATCATT
>NW_007799286.1:0-1263 GCF_000696425.1 Galeopterus variegatus | reverse complement strand
ATAACACCAAGGCCATGGGTTCGGATCCCTATATAGGGATGGCCGGTTAACTCACTTGGGAAAGCATGGTGCTGACAATACCAAGTCAAGGGTTAAGATCCCCTTACCAGTCATCTTTAAAATAAATAAATAAAATAAAATAATTACCTCTCTGCTTTTCACATGTGAAATCTTGATCCTCTTTATTCTACCTCTATTTTTTTAATAGAAATGATCTATTTTCAACATATTATATGCTTTTTAATTTATTATGTTTATCATTATTGTCTACTTTTCCCTGCTGTAATGTGCCCTCCATAGGGGCAAGAGGGATGTTGATTCGTCCTGTTCACTTAAGTATTCCAAGCAGCTAGAAAAGTTCCTGAAGCAAAGCAGGCACCATGTTTATTGAATAGATGAATGAATATTCAAGGTGGAACTTATGAGAGTAGGTGGGCCATGCACTCTGCATGGATGCTGGCAGTGCCTGGAGATGTTTGGAGTAAAGTCTATAGGAGGCCAGTCCAGTAAGAGGGACTGGAATTTTTGAAAAGAAGAGACGGTAGGTCTACTGGACTCACCATGTCTCAAACTGAAGCCGTCAGTGTCTTCCAAACTTGTTCCTCCTATCCATGCAGCTGCTCAAGTCAAAAATCTGGGTCTTCTCTTTGACTGTTTCCTCTCATTCATCATCTATATAAATCGGTGTCAAATTCTTGTTGATTTTAATCCTCTTAATTACTCTTGAAGGATTGTTGCTCAACACCACTTCTGCCACTGGCGCTCAGGGTTTCTTCTCACCTTATGCTTGAAAGTCACTTCCGATGAATGTAAAATCCCTGGCTCACACTTTATTTCCATTTCCTTGAGTATTTAAAATATGCAACTCTACTTGTTTCTGGTATACAGTATTGCTTTAAAAAAAAGTCTGATGATCACATAGTTTTCTGTCTCTTATCAGTAACACACATTTATTTCTAGTGCACAAAGGATTCCCTCCTTCCATCCCTCCCTTTTCTTTCTTTTCTCTCATCCAGTGATCTTGCTAGAATGTGTCTTGTATGTTTGTTTTCATGTACGCAGTATGCTCTTTCAGTAAGTAGTTTTTAATCTTTTTCCTCCCAGGAAAGTTTTCCTCACTTAAGGTTTTTAGTATTTATTCTGTTCCTGTGCTTTGGGTTTTTTGGTTTTTTTTATCAGGAACTTTTATCACGTGTCTGTCGGATCTTCTTTACCTACCTTTAATATTTGTCACTTTTGCTTAAATCCTTTTTATCTCTTTCT
>NW_007799285.1:0-1263 GCF_000696425.1 Galeopterus variegatus | reverse complement strand
GGGATCCGAACCCTCGGCGGGAGCGCCGCCACGCTTCCCAAGTGGCGCACTATCGCAGTGCACCACCGGGCCGGCCCAGAAGATATGGGCTTTGAGTAATCCTTTGTGTCTCCATCACCCTGGGAGAGGTGACAACTGTCCTGGAGACCAGAAGTCTGAGATCAAGGTGTCCCAGGGCTGCATTCCCTCTGAGGGCTCTAAGGAAGGACCCTTCCTTGACTCTTCCAGCTGCTAGTGGCTCCAGCACTCCTGGGCTTGTGGCCACACTCTGCAATCTCCGCCTCCATCATCACATGGCTTTCTCTCTGTGTCTCCCCATCTCTTAACTTCTGAAGACACATGTCATTGGATTCAGGGCCAACCCATATAGTCCAGGAGAATACTATCCCAAGATCTGTAACTTAATTACATCACACAAGACTCTTTTTTTCAAATAAGGTCACATTCACAGGGTCCAGATATTTAAACATGGACATATCTTTTTTGAGGGACCATCATTTAATCCATGACAGGGCACAAGAATCTATGATTTGTAATGGATTCCTCAAATAGTATGGATGATTGGGAGTAATTGGCCAAAAATGCCTCCACTCTCAGCTCTCACTAGCTGAGCAAACTCATCTTTCTCTGATTGCTTCTTGCTGTTACTTCCAGCTCTTTAATTGTTCTTGCTGTTATTTCCAGCTCTTTAATTAGTCTGTCCTTTTGCTGGGGACAAGAGCCTTAGTAGGGACTCAGTAAACACACAATGCTGAGATACTCACATCTCTGAGAGATGCTGTACAGGTTTGAAACTGCTCTTTCCCCAGAACTCCAGCTGGATGGTTCTGCTCCCCCACAGCTATGCTCCACAGGGGTCTGCTCCCATCTGTTAACATGACATCTGCAGTAATTTAATAAAAACCGGCACACAGGAGGTAACGCAGTTTCAGGAGGACATTTAACCTGCTGCAGAGGTAAATTATTTAACTCTACCTGGTGAGAACAAAAAAAGATGCCCTTAATGCTGCTTTTGTTAGGCTCTTTGTGTGCCTGAAGGGAAGTGCAGAGACAGGTGACAACAGGTGTCCTGACTCCCTCTCCCTCCTGCCGAGCCACCACTGTGCTCCAGGCCTGGAAAAGCCATTTAGGACTAAGTGTTGAGAAGTAAGAGAGAGTAGGCTATAACATCAAAGTACTACAAAAAAATCTTGACTTTCACAGAGCAGTTTCTTTTTCCGCCTGAAAACTGTAAAACCAGAGATGATATTATTCCACAACACG
>NW_007799284.1:0-1263 GCF_000696425.1 Galeopterus variegatus | reverse complement strand
AATCCATGCAGCATAAATGATAGATTTAGAAAATAATTGTTTTTTTTTTTTTAACACTTTAAGAAATAGTTGATTTGACAAGGTTACTGATGGGTTCTAAAACAATTGGATGAAAACTGCTGGAGGACCAGATTTTCTCCAGGTGCCTTCCCCCAAAATAATCACCCCACAAATTATTTGTTTATTTGCAAATGGTAAAATAATACCTATACAATAAAGAGATCAAATGATCACCATTAACCAAGTAATCAAACTTAGCATCATGGTGCATGCCTTCCAATTCATGTCAGGGAAGCACCCACAACCTCCTATAAAGTGTCTTTGCCCGAAGAGCTCCCCTGAACCGAATCAAGCCTTTAGACTGAGGGCCGCCATGTACCCACTTGCTAGACAGTCCTGTTCCATGCCTGTTATTCAAACACAGTTATTAATATTAATAAAGCCCTTTTTCTCTCTCAAAAGTATTTCAGTTTGGATACTTATTTAAACCACACTTCCAGTACACAAGAAATACAGGGGATAGAGGAATAAGTTAAATGATACCATGAGGACGCAACCAGTAAAATGCAGAAAGTGGAACTTTCTACCAAAGAATTGTCACCATGTCTTGAGAGCATTGGTGTTCTGACAATGAGGGGAATGAAGGGGGTGGAGTCGGGTGAGGCTTTACGTACTGAATGAGACTCAGGCCACCCAACCACCAAAACGCAGGGTGGAAGCTTGACTGGGTCTTGGTTTGGCATAATGAAAATAAAGCTTTAATAAAAACACTGGGAATAATTGAGAAGATTTGATTCTAGAAGTTGTTGGAGAACTACTATTATTATCTTATGAAATATATGTGAAAGAGAAAACATATTACTGACCTCTAGAGTGGTAATCCCTCCTTGCTGCTCACAAGTAACTGTATTGATTTTTATATAACATCCAATATTACATGGCCTGGCCATGACTGCTGGCTGTGCCTTGGCTCTACCATTTTGGGAAAAACCTCCATAGTCCCAGATAGGTAAGCAAATGGCCAAAAAGATGCAAGGAAATGAGGTCTTCTTCAAATTGCACATGAATTGAGAGAGATGTGTAATTGCATTCTAGTGCCAAAATCTCTGTGGCCCATTTGCAAAATTTCCCTGTATCGAATTCAGAGACTTTTCATGTGCAAAGGCTTTGGATGAACATTGAGAGAACAAAAGCTTAAAAAAAAAAAAAAAGAAAGAAAGAAAAAGGCCCCAAATGCATATTGAAGCAGCAAGTCTAACCCAA
>NW_007799283.1:0-1263 GCF_000696425.1 Galeopterus variegatus | reverse complement strand
TTGCTGAACAATGGCTGCAGAGTTTTAGTCATCTGAGATGAAAAAGTTCTAGAGATCTGCTATACAGTAATGCACATATAGTTAATAATATTGTACTGTACACTTAAAAATTTGTTAGGAGAGTGTATTTCATGCTATGTGTCTTTATATCCCAATAAAAATAACCAAATGGAGCAATATATGAAATAAAATTACACTGGATAGGATTAATAGCAGGTAAGAGCCAGCAAAAGTTCCTGTATCAAGGATTTATTTTTTAAAATATATATTTTTAAAAAAACCTCTTACAATTTCATTATAAAAAGGCCAACAGGCAAATTAAAAATTGGCAAAAGACTTTGAGACACTTCATCAAAGAAGATATATGAAGAGAAACAAGTAACAAATGAACACATGAAAATTATTAGTCATTGAGGAAATGCAAATTGAAACCACAATGAGATACCACTGCATACCCATCAGAATGGCTAAAATTAAAAAGTGCTGTTGAAGATGTACAGCAACTGGAAGCCTCTACACATTATTGATGGGAATGCAAAGTGGTAAAAGTCTTTGGCAGTTTCTAGTAAAGCTATGCATCTACCTACTGTATGACCCAGAAACCCCACTCCTGATATTTTAATCAAGAAAAGTGAAAACCTATGTCCACAAAAGAACTTTACACAGGTGTTTATAGAAGTTTTATTTACAATAATCAAATAATAGAAATAACTCAAATGTTCCTCATCCGGTAAATAAATAACCGATTTGTGGTACATTAATATAATGCAATACAACTTGGCAATAAAAAAAACTAAAGCATTATTATAAGCAACAAAATGGATGAATCTCAAAAGCACTATGCTAGTGAAAGATGACACCAAACGTACGTCTCTCTATACATTTATAGGAAATTCTGAAAAGGCAAAAAGCAGATCAGAAACCAGATCATTGATAGCTAGGAACTGAAGTTGAGGGAAGATAACTGACTATAAAAAGACATAAGGAAAGTTTCTGCAGTGAGAAAAACGTTCTGTAACTTAGTTATGATCTTGGTTACACAACTCTATACATTTGTCAAAACTCATCATCCTATATTCTTTAAAAGGGCCAATTTTATAATTGTAAGAAATGTATCAAACTAACATAAGATGTTAATAATAGGAGAAACGGGGTATGTGTGTGTGTGTGTGTGTGTGTGTGTGTTGTTGTTGTTGGGGAAATACGTGAACTGTCTGCACTTTCTACTCAATTTTTCTGTAAACCGAAAACTTCGATAAAAAT
>NW_007799282.1:0-1263 GCF_000696425.1 Galeopterus variegatus | reverse complement strand
CCTGCTCGGAGACTTCATGTTCCTTCTCATTCGCATTGCCGTCTCCTGTCCATCATCTGTCTCGTGGCTTTTCTATTTTTTTCAATTTATGTTCTAGCCTTGATCCTGCCGCCGCTGTTAGCTGTTTGCTTGACAAGAGTTGGAGACCAAGTTTTAAATTACAATAATAGTTGGGTTATTTTCAAGGATGGTCCCTGAGGCTAAGCTCTGAACCCAATAATATTTTTCTCCCAGAGGCCTGAATTTGATTCTCAGTTTTAGGAATACAAGATTTTCACAAAAGCCCTGAAAAAGGAATCTCAGAGATGAGTTAGTGTCTTGACACCCTCCCTTGACTGCTGGTTTCAATTCAGTGCAAAGCGTCCTCAGTGGGATTCAGACCAGTGTGCGTGTGTGTGTGTGTGTGTGTGTGTGTGTGTGTGTGTGTGTGTGTGTGTGTGAAAAGGAACTACAGAAGGTCAGAAGGGCTTGCTGCCTGCCTTACACATCAATGCCCATAGCTCCATGATTGATTTGATCATAAAGACAGACAGTAAAGATTGGCCAAGTCAAAGCCCAGTTTGCCTGTAGTGTGTGGTTGATGGAATCTAACTTGATCGGCTTTGGGAGCATTAAATGAATAATTATAGGCTATGTAAAAATAATAAATGCATTAAAATAGTGTTTGTAATCACAGGGAAGAAGTAATACCACACCCAAATGTCTACTCTAAGATCTTGCAGAAAGTGGCACTGCCAGCCTTTTGTTAAAAGCTCACATTCAAAAATCTTCTTAAACACAATCTTTATCTTGCAAGCCTATGATAAGAACTAATTTAAATTATTTTAGTCTTTCTTACAATATTTAGTAGAAATTTCTACTTTATTGATAAGCCATATGTACCTGAAAGAGTGACTTTAAAGAATCAACTTTCTAAGAAAAGGTAGACTTAATGCAGCTCAGCAAATGTCTTTGTCCAGAATAACGAGTTAAACTTTTTAAAGAGAAAATAATGCTCAGCTTAATTATTTTATTAATTCATACTCCCCGAGATAAGAAAATACTACTTTTTCTGAACTTTGTAGACAAAGATAAAATCGTTGACATGTTTTCGAGGCTGGCTCAATTATTATATTTGAAAATGTTTGACACTTTACAGCATCTGCACACACATTCACTATCACTTACCTTTTCCATGCTTTTGTAACTCAAGACACTGCAGCTTTTTTTTTTTTTTTTTTTTTTTTTTTTTTTTTTTTTTTTTTTTTTTTTTTTTGGGTTTCC
>NW_007799281.1:0-1264 GCF_000696425.1 Galeopterus variegatus | reverse complement strand
GTAACCATGTCGCTGGATGAAAGCCCCGGCAGAGGCAGGCTCAGGGAGGAGAGGACAGAGCTCTGAGGAACCCCCTCGTCAGGGGACAGGCTGAAGGGGGCCAGAGGGAAGAGCGGCACTCTGGAGCCCAGGGAGGATAGTGTAAATGTATGCCGTGAGCGATTTGGTTATTCTCAAACAACTCCTCGGTTTCTGATGTCACCATTTGAGAGCGTCATTCAGAGTTTTCTGTTCACATCCTCTTCGCCCCTTTGATGAGTGGGGTGCCCGCCCTTGGGTCACGGGGCTGGCCAAATGCACCATGCCTGTCACTGCACAGAGGAGACAGACAGCGGTCATTAGCCACAGCCCCGGGGAGGAGGACATTACCCCACACGGGGCGGCGCACGGGTGGCCCTCAGAACACGGTGAGCAAGCAGACACGGTGGTAACAAGAGGACGGGGTGGCCTGGGCCTGCAGGAGAGTGCGGTGGGCCTGTCTGAATGCTTCTGCCACTGACAGAGAACTCAGGGATACATGCGTGCCACGCCTGGCCCTGTGATGAGGAGGGTCATTGGCCAGAGGACCCCATCTGCAGCTGCAGAGTCAGGTGGGACTTGCAGCTAAGCCTTTTGAGACAGCACATAACATTGGGTCTTAATTTTAGGCCTGATACCACGCAATGCCATTTACGTTCAAGACAAGAGAGACTTAGTTGACCACACCTATCTCCCATCTAGTACCTACTAGGTGTACAGTCAAGCACGGCCACCTTCCTGCATCCCCGCAAGGGACAAGTTAACCTCATGGTGACATCCAGTTATCCTAGAAAGGACACGTTGAGTACAAATGTGGGAGAAAACACTCCCACAGCAGCCTCCCCTGGTTTGATCTCGTGGACTCATCCCAGTTCCTAGCAAGTTAAGTCACACAGGTTATTGCAAACAAGGGTAGAGCCCACCCTGCTGCCTCAGAAACTTATTTGCTGATAGTCCCATCTCTGCTGTCATCTTAATTCTATTCATTTAATTTTAAGCAGTTGATGTTTGCCCATGGTCCAAACCCAAAGGGTGCAAGGTTACATGGTAAGAAGTCTCCTCCCACCTGCCCTTGGCCACCACACGCACAGCCCACGCTCGTGCTGTGCCGCTCCCAAAAACGGGCAGAAGGCGGTTCACTTCAGTACAAGTGCCACCATGTCCTAACATCATAATTTTGTTCAAGTCCGCCTACTGTCCCACAAGTCACCAGCGTGCATGTGGACCTCGTTGAAATGCAGTGCGC
>NW_007799280.1:0-1264 GCF_000696425.1 Galeopterus variegatus | reverse complement strand
ATATATATATATATATATATATATATATATTATATACACACAATGGAATATTATGTAGCCTTATGAAAGAAGGTAATCCTGTCATTTGCAACAACATGGATGAACCTGGAGGACACTATGCTAAGTAAAATAATCCAGGCATAAAAAGACAAATACAGCCTGATCTCACTTACACATGGATCTAAAAAAGTCAAACTTATAGAAGCAGAGAGTAGAATGGTGGTTACCCAGGGCTGGGGGTGGGGTGTGGAAGAATGAGGAGATGTTGGCCAAAGAGTACAAAGTTTCGGTTAGATGGAAGGAAGAAGTTCTGCATGTAAATATTAAAAGGGGAGAAGCTTCAAGCATCTCTGGTCTAGAGGCAGGATTGAACAGGGCCTGGAATCCTCCAGAACAAATCACACCTCACACATTGCGCTCTCCAAATTACAAGGTCACCAGAAGGAGAAAGAGCCACAGGTTGATGGAGCTGAGGTCCTTGAGGAATGTGGTTCCACACTGAGTCTTTGCCAGGCACGATTTATTCTGATACGCAGAGCTGTGGCTGTCTGGAATGGGGTCCTTGCAGGGTGGGCAGGGGACCCAACAGCACTGAACTTCCCAGTCACAGCACAGCATGCACTATGAGGTTCTAGTCCCCTCACCTCTCTGTCTCCTCCCCAGGCTGTGAGCTCCAGGAAGGCAGCAGCAGTGTAATCTATGTCTCCAGCACCTAACATGGGCTAGGCACACTCAGAGGTCCCAAAAATAGTTGTCAGATCAATTGGATAGCTGTCTCAATAGTCTTGCACACCTCCAGGCACAGAAGGTTCACTGCTGCCCCAGGCAGTCTGTCCTTTTGTTGAACAGCCCTGCTGGAAATGCCGTCCTTAACCCAAAATGGCAAAATTACAGAGCAAGAAATAGGTATCCTCCACTTTAGAATTTATCCTCAGGAGAAAATTCAAAAGCAGCAAAAACAAATAATCAATAGGTAGGTGTTTATGATAGTGTTGTCTATTGTGCTGGAAATCCAGCAGTAATCTGAACAGTTCACAGTTGGCCAAGATTCTGTGTGTGTGCGCATTTTAGTTACTCTTGAGATACCACTACAATGGACAACTTAGCAACCGTTAAATATGTGAACTATGAGAAGTATGTAGAAACATGAGGAATTGAGATCTAGCAGAAAGTTAGGAAAAGCAGAATGCACATCATGCCTGCAGCCACTAAGCTAAATGTGCAGACAGGAGGGAGTGGAAATATGCAGGGAAGGAAATGGCTA
>NW_007799279.1:0-1264 GCF_000696425.1 Galeopterus variegatus | reverse complement strand
TTTTTTTTTCCTTGCTCATCTGTATTTTCAAGTTTTCTGTAAAAAGCATGTATTACTTATGCTATAAGAAATAAAGTATCTTAAAGCAATCTAAGCCATTGAACAAGGTTGGTTGTTTCCTACATTCAGGAAACTTGAATCCTATACAATTGCTGGAAGTCTTATGACAATACTGTATGTTCAGCTATAGGCCCAAATTAATTTGAGAAGACCAAATTTATGAAAAAGAATCATACTCAAGCGTGAGAGGATCTGTAGTCTTTAACTTGTCTAAGACCAAGGGAATCCTCTAATATGCTTTCCTATTTCTTCCTTTAATACCATCAATTCATTTTACTAAAGTGATCATGATTTAGGATCATATTTATTCATCCACCAGGGATGGGGACAAGTGAAAAGGGGATAGAAGAGGCGAAGATCTTGCTAAGAACAAATCAAATACATCTTTAGATAATACTGAAAAAATACTTAGAAGGCTAAAGTAAAAATAAACTCCTCTCTTTTCTTTTCATCCAGGAAAACATTTCTATTTCTCAGAATTTAGTCATTCTGGAAATCAGATAGGATTACATTGGATTCTGTAAGCAAGTCAAAAAGATTATGTGTAGGATCAGTGTTGCAATGGACTAGGATTAAATTAATTATATGCTGGCTTGGCAAGAATGCCTTAAAAGAAAACTTGTTAAAACTTAAATCATGGCTTTAGTTTGAAGACTTATGTGAATGAGGTAAGCTTTCACCTTTAGACTCCAGACATCTTCCTGTTGTATAGCGATAACTGGTCGCTTCAAACACAGCGGGTTTCCCTCACAGTAGAATTCCCTCAGCTTCAGATTCTGAAACTTTCAAAACAAAATAAAAACTTTATTTCACAAGAAAAATAACAAACTTTACCTCTGAAGTGACATCTTCGATAAAATTAGATTAAAATTACTTTTTAGGACTTATATTCCACATTAGTATTTTAAGAGTGGGACATACTCTAGTTGTTAGAAGTATAAGAATTTTAATACTAGCATGAATGGCCATGACCTTACAGGTCACATCCCCCCATACTGCACAGCTGAGAAAACTTGTTTAGGGTCATAGACCTGGTTAGTAATAGAATGTGAGTTAATAAATCAAATGCTGAGAACATCTTGTAAATATTTCTTAGAAAACCAAGCACAATGAAAAATAACATTCTAATATACCCCAATTTCCAGGTCTCAAAGACTGTTTTATGATCCTTTTATGTTCAAGGAGGAAGGTAAGAGAACCATGG
>NW_007799278.1:0-1264 GCF_000696425.1 Galeopterus variegatus | reverse complement strand
AACTCTGTACCCCACAGATATGTACAATCAATTATGTTACAATTTTTACAAAAACAAAAACAAAAAAAGCAGCAAAGGAAAAAAAAATGAAAACTGAGGGAAAGGATCAGAGGTAAGTGTCCTCTTCTTTTATGGGTCTGGACTTTAGGAAGATAAGGAAAGAGCTTCATCCTGTGCTTTGGAGAGAGAGAATTAAGAGACAGGAGGCGGACAAAGGTCAGAGAGACCTTGAGGCTGCTTCTTTATTCCAGCACGTCAAAGCACCATATTTTGGGGTAACAGCTTTTTGCATGCCAACAGTGTATATGCCCAGAAGCGTAATTGCTGTATTATATGGTAATTCTAAGTTTGATTTTTTGAGGAACAACCACAGTTTTCTGCAGTGGCTGAACCAATTTACATTCCCACAAACAGTGCCTAAGGGTTTCTATTTCTCCACATTCTCTCCAACACTTGTTATCTTCTGATTGTTGATGAGTTTTTTTAGAATAGCCATTCTAATGTGTGTGAAGTGGTATCTCATTGTAATTTTGATTTGTATTTCCCTAATAATTAGTGATGCTGAGCATCTCATCTTTTCATGTACTTATTGGCTGTTTGTACATTTTCTTTGGAGAAATGCCTATTCAAGTCCTTTGTCCATTTTTTAATCTGGTTTCTTGTTGTGTTGTGTTATAGGAATTGTTTATATATTCTGGATATTAATCCCTTCTCAAATATATGATTTGCAACTATTTTATCCTATTCTATGGGTTGCCTTTTTACTCTGTTTATAGTTTCCTTTGATGAACAAAGTTTTTAATTATGATGAAGTCCAATTTATCTATTTTTTTCTTCTGTTGCCTGTGCTTTGGGTGTCATATTCAAGGAATCATTGCCAAATCCAATGCCATGAAGCTTTTCCTTCATGTTTTTTTCTAGGAGTTTTACAGTTTCAGGTCTTACATTTAGGTCTTAATCTTTTTTGAGTTAAGTTTTATATATGGTGTTAAGTAAGAGTTCAACTTAATTCTTCTGCATGCGTATATCCAGTTTCCCAACACCTTTGTTGAAAAGACTGTCCTTTTCCTCATTGAATGGTCTTGGCATCCTTACTGAAAATCATTTGATTTGGGGGAGGGGTGGCTCTATTCTATTTTATTGGTCTGTCTTTTTGCCAGTACCACACTGTTTTTGTTACCATAGCTTTGTAGTAAGTTTTGGAATCAGGAATTGGGTCCTCTAACTTTGATCTTTTTCAAGATTGTTTTAGCTATTTGGGATC
>NW_007799277.1:0-1264 GCF_000696425.1 Galeopterus variegatus | reverse complement strand
TCCTGTCAGTCTCCATTGCACTGTTTCAGACAAGATTGTCTCCTGACACTCTGCCTCTTGTTCCTCCAAGGTCAGAGGAGTGTGAAAGTGCCAAGCACATTAAATAAGTGGTTACGCATATCATGACATGTGTTTCTCCAAATCTTCTCCAGTTTCTAGTACTTTAATGACCAAGTGGCTCAGTCCTTCGATTCAGTCCCATGAAACATTCTCCAACTGTGAGAAAACCACTCAACTGATGTGGTTCATCTTATCTCACCATTCCTTCTTCCTCATCAAACCTGAAAATATAGTTGTCCCTAACAGTGTGATTTCTAATAATATTTAAGCTGAGTTATTATTCATTTCTTTTCTCATAATACTACAAAGAGTGGTCAAAATTTAATTTTTCTTTTCCATTCAAACTTGATACTTGAACGTCATTGTTTTACAACATTTGCTTATTAATCCTTATTTTCCAAAACCTCATTTTTTATTTGTAAAGCCCTGTGTTTCAGCAAAATAAAATGATATTTGTTAATATTTAGCACTTTTATGTATCAGATACTATTCTACAAAAGACACTCTATCATTCAATTATATACATACATATGCATATATAGGTCAATATGCACTGAGAAACTGAGACTTGCCCATGACACAGAAGTTGTGGTGTTGATATTTGAATCAGGCAGTCTGGTTCTAGCATTCTAACTCTTGAACTTTACTTTCCATTGCAAAATCATGTATGAACACCCAGTCTCCCACTGCCTTTCCTCAAAAACACCAACACTAAGGGCACATGAAATAAGTTTAGTGTGTCTGTTACAGAACTTACAAACTTTCTATCCTGTGCAATCCATATTGTTTCTTTTCTCAATTTCTGCTCATTTACTCGGTCAAATCCCCAGATGTTATTCCTACACTTATTCTGACATCTGGCTCTTTACTTCATTTCAGGACCTTAACTATTCTTGTCTGTTTGTTTTGTTTTGTTTTTCTCTCTCCAGTCTCTATTTTTCAGTCTATTCTATATGAGTCTTACACTGAGTGAGTACTACACTATCTTCCTCACAAAAGTGTGTGTTCATAAGATTAAATGGAATTCTCTTCCTACCCTCATGCTTGGAAGAACCGGACAGTGGTCGTGACTCTGGCTTGGCCATTCACTGGCTTTCTGACTAATATACAACTGTTTACAAACATTTTGAGTCAATTATTGCTTTATATGAAAAATAAGGATAATATCTATATCTGCCTCACCCCTACCCACACACATTGTCTT
>NW_007799276.1:0-1264 GCF_000696425.1 Galeopterus variegatus | reverse complement strand
ATGAATCCTTTAGTAGTTTGCAGTTAATTTTCATGATATTTAATAAAGGATACAGATTAAAAAAGAATATTATGAGGCAAATAATCAGCCTTTGGAAACCTGGAGTTCCATTAAAACATTAAATGAGTAAATAAATATAGATAAATCAATAATTATTACTGAATACTCAGTATGTATTTGAGTTATTAAGAAACTAAGCTGCTTGGTGACTTAGTGTTGGATTTTGTATAGTATATTTCACAACATTTTCTATACTGAATTGGTTTTAGTTTAGATACCTCTGACATGAATTAGTAGCATGGAGCAACATAAAAAACGTGATTATCATTTCATGTATTTCAACATTTCAGAATTATGATTTTTGCAGCCATTTAAGTTAGCTAGCTTACTAGAATTTCTTTAATCCAAATTTCTTCAGTTGATCATAACTTCAAGAATTACTTCTCCTACTTAATTTATGCTGTCTAGGTAAAATATTATTTGGAGATAATCCAATTAGAAAAATTAAGCCTGAATCAGGAAAGTTTTAAAAGATACAATGCAAAGGCATCTTTTTGTACAACAAAATTTCCCTTGATCTTATTATAAAATCATAGCTTCCATTTTCTTAAGCTGCTTTATTTCCTCTGTGCTGTGCAGATTAGATCACACCAAAAATTACCCTGTTTTGAGCCCCTTTTTCTACTAAGTGAAAAGAGAAATAGGCGATACCCCATAAAACTTCCTTTCCATGCTACTATGGTGAATCATTGATACGCTATTTACAGTGCTCAAACCAGATAGGCAATGCTCGAAAACCAAAATGAATCTTGAAAATACTATAAAAGTCAATTTAAGACCAAGTAGAATGTAGAAAATAATAATTAAATACACAAATCTATTGGCAGTTTTGTGCCACTCTTATAATGCAAAACAACCTATCTGAAGATACCAGCTCCATGGAATCATATTGCATAAAACAAAGTAACATTTAATTTTTGAGATAGGCGATCTATTTTTTCCTCCAGTTTTTACATTTGAATGTAAAATAAATGCTACTTTATTTGTATTCAGAAAAACAGTAGAATCCATCTGACTGAAAGATTCCATGAATCTAGTAGAGAAGTTTACCACATGAGTTAAGGAGGATAGTCTTTTGAATTTTTGCTATGTCATCTGCCTTAACTCATTGCAGAGAAGAATCAGAGCCATGAAATCATGTGGCTGATAAACTCCACAAGGCAAGGGGTCTGCCTAGGGATAAAGAAGTTTCTCAATAATTATT
>NW_007799275.1:0-1264 GCF_000696425.1 Galeopterus variegatus | reverse complement strand
TTAACTGAAACGAAACAGAAAAGCACTTATCGGCACATTGGGGATGGCAGAAGAAAGGCTCAATGAACTTGACATATCAATAAAAATATCCAATCTGAAGAACTAAAGAATAAAATTTGAAGAAAAGTATATCAAACCACAGGGACCTATATTAAAATTTTAAACAGTCTAGCATTCATGCAATTACACTCCCCAAAAGATGAAAAAAAAATGAGTATATGGCAGAACAGATATTAAAAAAAGAAATGTTAACATTTCTCCAGTTTAATAAAATGCATTCACTTTCAGACTCAGGAAAGTCAATGAAATCCAAACAAGATAAACAAAAAGGAAACCATAGGTAGGTACATCACAGTCAAACTTCTAAGAATCAAAGAAAAAGCAAAAATCTTCAAAGCAGCCAAGGTACAAAAAAGGAGAGGAACAATGGCATTAGTCATGGATGAAATTAACAGGAAATAATGAAGTCCTAAAGAAAGACAGACATCTTTAAAGTGATGAAAAACTAAAAAACTGTCAATCCAGAATTCCATATCCACCAAAAATATACTTCAAATCTAAGAGCAGAGTAAAGACATCCAGATAAGTAAAAGCTGAGAGAATTACTTTCCAACAAATGTGCAAGTCAAGAAATGCTAAGTGCTATGCTTCAGGGTGAAATGAAATGATGCCTGTTGAAAACTTAGATACACAGGAAAGAACGAAGAGCTCTAGAAATGATAAATAAGTGGGTAACCATAAAGAATTTATTTTTCTTTTCGTAATTTCCCTAAAAGATAATTCATCTAAAAGCAAAAATACTAATACTCATATTATTAGAAAGGACTTATAAATATGAACATACTAAAATAATAGCACAAAGGACTAGGAGGTGGGTTAATGGAATCAGACCACTGTAAATTTAATGAATTTGTTAAACTAGAAGTGGGAAGTACAAAATATGAAAGGTACCATCTTGGCTGTAAATGAAATTTAATAAATTAAGGATGAATACTTTTAATCTTAGAGCAATGAATAAAAAAAAAATGTTAGGGAAGTTTTTTGGGAGAAAGACCTGAATTTACCCCAATTATCCTTACCTCTTAGTCTAATCCCCTCCCCTTGACTGTGGGCAAGGCCCATGATTTGCTTGTAATTGACAGTATATGGAAATTACTCCCATGATTACATTATGTTGTGTAACACTCCATCTTTTTCTTTAAAATTTATTTATTAAGAATATTCATGAGATACAAAGCTAATTGTCCTCCCTCCTGCCCATGAT
>NW_007799274.1:0-1264 GCF_000696425.1 Galeopterus variegatus | reverse complement strand
TCTGGCCCTTTATGTCCTTTTGTCTTGTGTCATGTGAGAACAGAATGTTCCTTCCCTCCTGAGGATGCAGCATCCAAGGCACCATTTTAAAAGCATAGAGCAACCCTCACCAGATGCCACCATCTTTATCTTTGACTTCCCAGCCACCAGAACTGTGAGAAATCAGTTTCCATTCTTTATAAATTATCCAATCTGTGGTATTCTGTTACAGCAGCACAAAACAGACTAAGACACCATACCTGTATGACAAAATTTATTTCAAGGTAATAAATTTAGTGGTTTATGCCTTTCTCAAGATTGTGCACTTAATAAGGTAATGGGAAACGGTGGGTCACAGAATAAGACGAACAAGTATTGCTAGACCCCTAACATCATCTCATTAATGGACAAGATGTTGTTTTCATCATTCTTATGTCTGTAGGACCTAACATGCTATAATAGGCACTAAACAGATGTCTAGAGGCAGTTGTACCTACAATACTTTCCTAGAAATCTGGTGTATTGTTCAGAAAACCAAAATTGGATTTAATTTCAAAAAGGCCTACAGCACAAACTAATCAAAATGCATTAGCTGGAATGGCAATTTTGAAAATGTATAAACAGATAATTACTATTTTTAAAATGAAACTTGTCATATTCTTCTATAAACCATTTCTCATTTTGTGATCTCAATTTCTTTAATGGTATTACCACTGTCTGTCTCAAATTTAAAATTTCATCTTAGGGGCTGACCAGTTAACCCAGCTGGTTAGAGCATGATGGTGTAACACCGAGATCAAGGGTTTGGATCCTCGTACCAGCCAGTTGCCAAGAAAAATAAATAAAATATCAGCTTAGATCCCTCTTCCTCACATTCAGTTTATTGCTAAATTCTACTCTTCTAGTAAACACTCTAATCCTTTCCAATCCCATTACCACTGCTATTATCCAGAATTACTTCTTTCCTGGACTACTTTAGAGTTGCCTGACTTCTCTGCATCCTCTTTATTTGCTCTCTAATCCTGGCTACATCTAAATGACTGCTAGATCGATCTTCATAAAAAGCAAGACTCTGATCTTGTCTTTTTGCTCGACAAAGTAATAGCTCCCCATTGCCTCCGAAATGAAACTCCAACTTACTGTGCATACAATACATCCATGATCTGTATCCAGCATCATTTCATACTAGCCCATTTTACACACCACCTCCCTTATGCCACATCAAATTAATTTCTCCTGATAAATGCACCTGCATTTAAGCTTTCCCCCATTTTGTTCCTTATGC
>NW_007799273.1:0-1264 GCF_000696425.1 Galeopterus variegatus | reverse complement strand
GTCTGGGATTTGTCTTAAAATACTCCTGAAAGAAAGATGTGGGTATGGAGGGGAGAGACTAGATGAAATAAAATTGGCAAAATGTTGGTAATTGTTCAAATTAGGTGATGGCTACATGGAAGTTCATTATATTTTTATCTCTACTTTTGTGTACCTTAGAGATCTTTCATAATAAAAGTTTACAAGTACATGTACACACAAAACAATACCCACGTTGCAAGAACACATTGAAATAAAATGATAAACATTAAAATGGTTATCTATGAGGCAGAAGAAAGGAATGGGAGTTCGGTATGGTGAAAAAAAGAAAATAGAGAAAAGATTTGGTGTTCCATCAGGAAGGCTGGGAAAATCAGGATACCCCCTGTGGAGCATGGGATGGTTAAGGACAAAGTAGAGGGGATGTACGTTTGATGAGCAACCAGCAGGGTCTGCTCAGTGCCCACCTTTATTTTCTCAAGGAGCCTCCTCTCCACCCCCAAGGCTTGGGTAGGCTCTTGCTGTGGTTTTCTCCAGAACCAGGGGGTTTTTCCTATTCTGGCCTTACCACATGCCATCTTAAGACCTGCTCATTGTGCCCTTCCCCACCAGACTGTGAGTAGCAGGGTGTGGGCCTGTGCTGTGCTTCGCTCAATACTGTGTTCATAGCACAGGGGCCACCCCACTGGGTGCACTTTGTAAAATCTGTTTAATGACAAGCAAAACCCACTACTTGAATATTACCTCATTTTATTCTCACAATGAGTCTATGAAGTAGGATAGTGCTTTCCCCAGCTGATCAACAAGGAAATGGAGACTCAGAGGTTAAGAAACTTGCTTCAAGTCACACAGCTAAAGTGTGGCAGAACCAGGATCCAGTCAGACCAGCTGCCGTTAGAACCAGTATTCTCAATCACGGCACCATACTGTCTTGAGGGAGGGATTGAGGCCAGTGCTGTTGAGAAGCTGACACACCTAAAGCACATTGGAAGCACCATCAGGTATTCCCAAACCAAGAGCTAAATGTGGTGGTGCAGGCACTGAAAGCTGTGTGGTTGAGAAGGTAATGGAGTGATCAGAGAGATAGGGAACAAAGGAAAAGAGAGTGAGAGAAATAATTGGGTGAGGCCAGCACACGATTGTGGTTGAACCTGAGAACATTTTCCACAAATTGTCATGGGGCTGAGATTGTAGGCGGAGGCACAGCTCTCCCCATGGTAGTGTCCCTTCTCTTCTAGGTAGTTCTTAATCAGTGGTTCTCAAATGAAGGTGATTTTGCCCTTCA
>NW_007799272.1:0-1264 GCF_000696425.1 Galeopterus variegatus | reverse complement strand
CACTTTTCCTTCCAGAGAGAAGACAATCAGATCTTGCTGCTCACAGCAAACAATAAAAGCCGGATCCCAACTCTGCCCCAGGGGACCTGGGTGATCTTGGACAAATTAGGTGTTCCTTTTTGCATCTACAAAATGGGAATGATCATTGCCATGATGGTAAACAAAATACCATATTTGAAAGACTAGCTACAGGTCAGCCCCAGAACGAGAGCTTGGATATCAGCTAAAGCAGGTGTCAAGCTGGATGACTCTGCAATGCAACCCCCCCCCTCCCAGGGGAGATGTGTTCTTCCTGGGGAGGCGGGGCCCCCACAAAGCTGGAGGATGGCCAGGTGCATTGAATCACTGTGTGTTCCGTAGTTCTACAGCAAGCCCCAGGAGAGCCTGTCTTTGGGGAGTTTTCACTTTGGAAATTCTTTTACCCATGGAATTTTCCAGTGTCTCACAGGAGCCCGTGTTGCACAGATGTCTTGTGTGAATCACTACTCCAACTGTAGATGCTCCGGGAAAGGCTCAAGAAGCCTGCTGTTCTCAGCCAGCTGGTAGAGGAGAGGACTCACCTTCCCGTCCACCATACCCACTCTAGAGGGGGCGCGTTGGAGGCTCAGGAGACAGCCCAGGGCCTGCGCACACCCAGCTCGTGCTTGGCCCTGAAGCGTTGCCGGAGGGACTGAAGAAGAGCTGCAGCAGCAGCCTCTCCTGTGGGGAGAAGGTTACTCACCGAGTGGGAACAGGCAGTGCCACTCGGGGCGGGTGCTGGGGCATGTGTGCTCCTGTGGTCCTCAGGACATCCCCTCTGGGTGTCACTAATGCTCCCAGGCAGCGGGAGCACCACGCTGCTGCCGTTTGTGGGGTTTTCCTTGCCATACCAAGCACTGTGCCTGCACATCCGCCCATCGTAGGCACCCGAGAAATGTGGGCTCTTCTCTGCTTTTCGCTGGGTTACGGTCACAGTGACAAGCACGGAGCCAATGAGAGATCTGCCTTCCTCCTGGGGTGCCTTCAATGTGCTGTGCTTGTCCAGAGGCGCCTGAAGCTGGAGACCTCACTGTCCTTCAGCCTGACCCCCAGCGCCCACCTAGATGAGGGGCTTCTTGCTCAGCTCCCAGACACCTGCAGGTCCTCTGTTCCCTCCCTGATCCTGCCTTGTTATAACTGCATTTGTTTCCGATGGTTGTCATGACAAATGACCACAGACTGGTGTCTTATAACAACAGACATGTATTCTCTCATGGTGCTGGAGGATAAAAGCCTGAAATCAAGG
>NW_007799271.1:0-1264 GCF_000696425.1 Galeopterus variegatus | reverse complement strand
AGAAATGCACACACACATATCATCAAATGAAGTTATTAAAATAATACACATTGCTGATGAAGGTGTAAGAAAATAAGCATTCTCGAACACTGATTATATATATGATGATGGGAATCTAAATTTGTCAGTTGGATAGCAAGGTGGGCAGGCAAGACATTTCAAAACATTTATATTGACTGACCGATTGGTTGTGGTTTGGAGAAGCTAGTCTGTGGAAATATTCTAAAATAATGGAAAAGACTTCATGCCCCAAAAATGTTTGTGCCCCAAAAATGTTTGGCACGGTGTTCTTTATAATGTCTAATAAAGAAGAATTAAATAGATCTAATGCATCCATAAATCAGAATGTAATGCAGCATAAATCATGAGTTTAAAATAATTAGGAAAAGTATTATTTATAGTGTTAAATCAAAAAAGCTGGATGTAAATTTGCATATTTGGAGTACAGTATCAGCTATGAAAAGTATATTTATAAAATAAGGCTGTAGAGAAATGCAAAACAAGTGTTATTATTTCTGGGTGATGAGATTAGGGTAATATCTATTTTAATCTTTATACTTTTCTATATTCTCCAACTATTGAACAATGAACATTATTTGTTCTTATTATTTATTTTAAAATGTTATAAATATATTCTTGTGAAATGACTGGTGACATGGTCCTTTTTAATTTGTTTTTTGTTTTGGAATGGTAATGTATGATTGCAGTTTGTTAAAAGGTACTAGGAATACTAGGAATTACTACCACTACTAATAAAACTTTTGGAGACACTTTAAAAGTGATTCTACTTAACCCAGATTTGGGGATTATACTCAACATACTAGTTCATGTACCTGTTTGGAAAAACAAAGTAACTTGTGTCTATGGTTTATTTGCATGTGAATCTTTTGATCAATGTTTGCTTTTGTTGGTCAATGTGCCTTGCAATGTTGAAGTTCTAATCTGACTTTTCACATGCCATTCACTCATGGGAGAGTGATTAAAAGTGGCCTTCTGTGGTGAGGAGATGAAAGTGAGAAATTTATGATAGTCCAAAAGTTGACAGATTGGTAAAAAAATAAATTTGGGGGTTTTAGAAAAAAGGGTCACACAAGAGAATCAATTGAACCATGTTCAGTTTTTAGAATGTGAACAACACCTGGTCCCTTTTACACAGTTTACCCCTCTAAGGGATGTTAGGGAAAGACTTGTATCTTCCATTTATAAAAGGGGGTCCTATGGTCATATGCTATGTACCACTCCCCTTTTTAAGATCCCTGAAAAA
>NW_007799270.1:0-1264 GCF_000696425.1 Galeopterus variegatus | reverse complement strand
CTTTCTAAATTTTCTTTTTATTAAATGTTTAACAAAAGACTTATTCCAAAGCCACTAAATACCTTCTCATCAGAGTGAGGTCCAAGCTTGGCCAGTGCTGAATTGCTTAGCTGTCCTCTTTTCTTGGAGCATTCTTCCCCTGCTATTTGCTTGGTCGATTACTTCTTGCCCTTCAGGTTCCAGCTAGAATGTCCTAATAGAGAGGATTTGCGTAATCACCCATGGATGAACTTACCTCTAGACTGGTTAAGATGATTTGATAAATTTAATTTAAATTTTGTCATGTCTGATAAATAAAAGGAAACTTTTAAGGTAACCTATTAAAATTTTAATTCAACTTTTAAGGAAACTTCTTAAACTTTTAAGGTAACTTATTTAAATCAAATATTACAAAATGGACAGATAAATAATTTTGAAATTAAGAAACCATAAGGAGAATGTATGATTTATAAAAGCATATGATTAAATAAAATTCTTTTTTTACTAAGATATTGAAAACTGAGTGCATTATGTAGAAGATTATAAAGTGGATAATAAAATAATGGGAAAATACTTTTACCTCCAGGCCTAGATCTCTAATCTTCCCCAAACATGCTCATATTCAATGCATGTTTATGAGAATTTTCTCTCTAACTATTTCTTAGGTAACTGTTGTCACAAGACAACTCCAGGAAGCCACCAGTTGAGTCACTAGCATGGTTTGTCTTTGAAGCTACCATTTATGCCTTTGTCATTTGAAAATTCAATATATGCAAACAAACACAGTATGAGAGATGTTCTACAAACTGTAACTATAGACATACAAATGAACAAACAGCAGATCAAAAAGCCTTTTTAAAAGCCCTATAGATGCCAATTTGATATAAGAAACAATGTCATGTTTTATTTGCAAAATTCTGAAGCCTCTCTTTGAAAGAGGAAACATTACTCTAATTTTGCCAACAATAATTTTAAAATTATCTTAAATTCCAAAAATTTACCTTTTGGGTGGTTATATAGTCTTTGTAAAACTGAACTACCTCAGATCATTGCGTACAATAATTATGTAACATTAAACACTCAAATATCAGGCTATTCTTATAATTCACTTTGGTCAAAAGCAAAAAATAAATAGAATTTAAGGATATGTTGTATTTCACATTGAGCAAATAGATGCAATCGATGTTTCAAAATAACTGTAACAGCCCTATTACTTTTGAATGACAGTTTTCTGAAATACTTATCTTCATTTTTGGTTTTGATTCAGTTGTAAGGCTTTTTTTTT
>NW_007799269.1:0-1264 GCF_000696425.1 Galeopterus variegatus | reverse complement strand
TTGTGGGTTGTCATTTCTTTCAGCCCTTGAAAAATGCACCATTTTTTTCTGGCTTCCATGGTTCATGAAGAGAAACCATTCTGTTCATATTGTTGTTCCTTTATAAGTAATATGTTGTTTCTCTTGGGTTTCTTTCCAGGTTCTTTTATTTTTAGAATTTTGATTACAATATGCCTAGTTGTAGATTTCTTTGAGTTTGTCCTGTTGGTGTTTACTCAGCTTTTCAAATCTGTAGCTTTATGTCTTTTTCAAATTTGGAAAGTTTTCAGCCTTTATTTCCTCAATCTGTCACACTTTCTTCTTTCCATCTTGGACTCCTTTGACAGGAATTTTAGATTTTTCGTTATTGTCCAACAGGACCCAGCGATCTGGGTTTATTCTTTTTTTTCTAATCTGTTTTCTCTCTGCTCAGACTGGGTGATTTCTGTTAATCTATATTTGAGTTCACTGATTCTTTCTTTTGTTGTCTACATTCTGTTTTTGAGCCCTTCAAAAAAGTTAGGGGTAATTGTATTTTTCAGTTCTAAACTTTCTGTTTTTTTTTTTTTTTTAATATATATCTTCTGTTTCTTTGCTGAGACATTTTTTCTTTCAGTTGTTTCAAGTGTGTTTGAAACTTCTCCTTGAAGGATTTTTATGATAATTACTTTATTTTTTATTATTATTATTTTTTTTTCCTTTTTGTCTTTTTTCGTGACCGGTAACGGATCGCAACCCTCAGTGTTGCGCCCGCACCTCGCTCAGCCAGTGAGCGGCCGGTCTGCATGTGGGATCCGAACCCTCGGCGGGAGCGCCACCACACTCCCAAGTGGCACACTGTAGCAGTGCGCCACCGGGCCGGCCCTATGATAATTACTTTAAAATTTTTGTCATATAATTCCAGCATCGTCGTCATCTCAGTGTTAGCATCTGCTGCGTGTCTCTTCTAATTGGAGTTGGGATTTTCCTGGTTTGTTGTTAAGCATGTTATTTTCAATTGTATCCTCGACCTTTTAGGGTGGGTAGTATATTATCAGATTCTGGTTCCTATTTAAGTCTTTTTACTTGTTACTACTTGGGTGAGATGGTAGTCAGGACTCTGTTTACACGTGGTCCCACCACTCTGGTGCTAGTGCCACCACATAGTGAGTTGGGGAAAGAGCACTTTTTTCCTCTGTGGTGTTTGGCTATTGTTGTCATAAAGGTTCTGTTCATTAGGACTGACCCTCTCAGTTGTTTGTATAGAGAGAACAGTCTTATCTTGTTTTTGTTTGTTTGCTTTCTT
>NW_007799268.1:0-1264 GCF_000696425.1 Galeopterus variegatus | reverse complement strand
GATGCACCTTTGCAGTGCTGTCCTGAGCAGCCTGGGTGGGGAGGAGAGCCCAGAGCCACCCCGCCTCTTTCCTTGCTAACAGAGCCACCAGTCTACTTGGAGAGGTGGTATGACTGGAGGAAACAACTCCATTTTCAGCCTCCCTTGCTTCCAGGGGTGGCCTGTGAGGGAGTTCCAGCCAACGAGGTATAAGCAGGAGTCCCTAGGGCATCCTTCCAGGAGAGTTTGTTTGTGGGCACACTCAAGGGGCCCATGCCCTTTATCCTTTCTGTTTTCCTACCTGGAATGCAGACATGGTGTTGGAGGTAGAGCAGCCATGTTGTAACCATGAGGCAGCAAGCATGAGGACAAAAGCCACCCGCTAAAAATGACTGAGTGAGAGGAAAGAGTGAGCCTGTTGGGAGCATTCTGCACATACTCATCAGCCCTACAGATTTCTCTTGTGGGGGAAAAATGAAACCTTCATTTGATTAAGCCACTGATGTGAGGTTCTATTGCACACAGCCAAGTACTATCTCGATGGATGTGGTAGGGAAAAGAGAATGTGGGGCTGCTCCAGGACTGGCGCCCTGCAAGATGGGATACGACAGGGAGAAGCATTTTGGTGAAAGAGTGGTTATATGGTCAACCATGGTGTCTAGTCCAGATAGAGAAGGAGAAGAGGTCCAGAGAGAGCTGGGAAGCTGGAGAAGTGGGGGTTAGTGGCACATGAGAGTCTGTACTTTAGTGTGCAAAGGTCGGGGTGCTACGGGAGGGTAGGAACTCAGATCCAGGTGTTGACATCTGGTGTGGGCTGTGACAGGTGGGTTGCAGAAGAGATGTGGGTCTCTGCGAAGCCACAAAAGCCAGAACCCACTCCCAGCCAGACTCACAATTGGTAACTTTCTTGGGGACATGTGCGACAGCTCAGTCAGGATCAAAGCCATCTGCTTTTCCTTTTAAAACATGGTGGGTTTATAATCTCAGTCCTGAGGGCATCATTTGGCTCTGTAGCCTCGGTCACCTTTCTCTTCACTTCCCCAAAAGATAAATCCCATAAGGAAGGTGCAAGGCTCTATCTGCGAGTAATGTTTCCTCTAGGACACCAAATTTAAGCCAGTCTCCAAATACAGTAACCTGGTAAATCATTACACCCTGTTTTTCAAAGAAAATGTCACTTCCAGGACAGATGTCCACTTCTGGCTCTTCATAAAATGATGAACAGTCCCATGTTCAGACAGCCACTATTTGAACCAAACCAGATCATGATAACGGAGGGAGATAT
>NW_007799267.1:0-1264 GCF_000696425.1 Galeopterus variegatus | reverse complement strand
TCAAAGATCTGGATGGCTCTCTTTCAGAAAAGATTATACTTCAGACCTTCCTGGTTTGACTCGCTTAATAAATATATTATCAAACTTAGTGTCCCTATATCTAGCATATTTCTGCCCTGTGCATGTGGCAGGTGAACTCTGGACCATATGAATCTGGTTTAATATAATTAATACAACCTCTCAGTGGGTACAATTCACCAGCAACTACGTTATCAATACACACAACTCTGGAAATAGCACATTGTTCCACACTTAGTCCTTGATTTTTATATTTAATTTTTATCACAAAATGATTGTTTTTTAAAAGGGCCCTTAACAGCTATGATCCGAATAAACGAATGATAACAAGAGTTGGCAAGGATGTGGAAAAAAGAGAACCCTCACACGACATTGGTGGGAATGTAAATTAGTGCAACCATTATGGAAAACAGTATGGAGGTTTCTTAAAAAACTGAAAATATAACTCCCATGAGATCCAGCAATCCTACTTTTGGGTATATATCTAAAGGACTTGAAATCAGTATATTGAAGAGATATCTGCACTCCCATGTTCATTGCAGCATTATTCACAATGGCTAAAATGTGGCAGCAACCACGTTTGTCATTTGTCACACGTGTCAATCAGCAAATGAATGGATAAGAAAATGTTGTATACATAAAAAGAAATCCAGGAGGGCCGGCCCGTGGCTCAGCTCACTTGGGAGAGTGTGGTGCTGTCAACACCAAGGCCACGGGTTCGGATCCCTGTATAGGGATGGCCGGTGCACTCACTTGGGAGAGTGCGGTGCTGACAACACCAAGGCCACGGATTAAGATCCCCTTACCAGTCATAAAAAAAAAAAGAAAAGAAATCCAGGGCTGGCTGGTTAGCTCTGTTGGTTAGAGTGTGGTGCTGAGAACACAGAGCATGGTATAATCCCTGTACCGGCCAGCTGCCAAAAACAAAAACAAATAAACCCAAAAGAAAGAACCTAAAAAGAAGTAAATCCTGTCATTTGCAACAACAGGGATGAACCTGGAGGATATCATGTTAAACGAAGTAAGCCAGGCACAGAAAGACCTCATGATCTCACTTATATGTCACTTACGTATCTAAAAAACTCAAACTCGGGCAGGCCCGGTGGCGCACTCGGTAGAGTGCGGTGCTTGGGAGCGTGGCGGCGCTCCTGCCAAGGGTTCGGATCCCATATAGAGACCGATCCGCTCACTGGTTGAGTGCAGTGCGGGCACGACACCGAGGGTTGCGATCCCGTTGCCGGTCACG
>NW_007799266.1:0-1264 GCF_000696425.1 Galeopterus variegatus | reverse complement strand
TGTGGTAAAGTTCGTGGGACGGGTGTGTGAGTCTATGTGGGGGGAGGGAGGGGTTGGGGAGGCACGTGTGCACTTCATGTTCCCAGAAGCTTGATTTCAAAAATTAGGAAAGGCTGAGAGTCATGCCCAGAAGCACAAGAAAAAAATCTCCTTTTCTCAGTCCCCATCCAGGCAACGAGGAACTTTTGCTCATTGGTACTGGTTCAAACTGTTCTCTGGCTTGCAACGTTCTCTCAAACTGGAGAACTTATTTTTCTAGTAAATACCCCCTTCACTCCTGCTGATGGGAGAAACTAGAAGTTGGGAAGAGTTGACACCAAATTTAACGTGATTTAGTTTGCCAAGATCCTTCCCAGTGCCCAGTGCTTTATCAGATCCTGTGAAGAACAGAAAAATTCAATAATGCCCTCACTCCTTTACAAACAATTTAACATGCAAATTGCTTGCATTGAAGTATGAGTCTGGGGTGAGTTTGTGGCAGGAATTCAAAGGAGAATCTGTCATAGAAACCATCTGGATGGCCTTTTTGGAGAACGTGGTGGGTGTGACGGGACTTTAAGGATGAGTAGGATTTGAATAAGTTAGGGACCAACATCTGAGGCATGTTGAAAATAGCATGTCATGGGTCCTTCTGAAAGACCGAGGAGAGTAGGGGCTGAACGTGTTGTTTGGAGTTCCTTAGGGCAGTTGCTTAAATGACATTTTGAACCAGAATTAAATACTGTTTTAACAATTGAGCTCTGAAATCAGACAGGCCTGGGTTTTAAACCTGCATTCTCTTATACATTCTTGGGTAATTTATTTAAATATTATCATTCTCAGTTTCCTAAAACAAGTAAGTAAAACATCTCACATAAGGTGGTGTTGAATATAAAAATGATATACAGCAAACCCTTGAACAATATGGTTTGAACTCTACAGGTCCACTTATACGTGGATTTTTTTCAATAAATATATTGGAAAATTTGGGGTAAGGACGTCACCCATTCCTGACATACCTAATCAAAGGCTTGAGTAGCCTATCCACGAGTAGGCTAATAGTGCCCCACCTCCCTGCCCCCCCAAACAGTGAGGAGTTGCAACCCAAGAGTGCAGCCAGGGAGTGCGACCCAAAGGAAAGCACATGACTTAGTTAAGTAGTAATTTAGTAGTTAAGTACTCAAGTTTTGGGGGAATCAAAAGTTATACATGAATTTTCGACTTTGGGGGTTGGGGATGGGGAGATTGATGCCTCTAACCTCTGCTTCATTCAAGGATCAACTGT
>NW_007799265.1:0-1265 GCF_000696425.1 Galeopterus variegatus | reverse complement strand
AAAAAAAAAGGAAAATAAATAAATAAATAAAAATAGAAAAAATGTATATTCGAACAGTTGAGATGATTTTTAAGCCATCTATTTTTTAATTAAGAAAAAGATGTATTACCTGTCTAGTTCTACTATAAATAAATGTTACACTTGGAGTCCAGCAACTTAATTTGAGGTTATATGATTAAAAACCACAGCAGCATCCATCTAAGATCATCCAGAGTGAATGGACCAAAGCTCATTTTTAATCTTTTATTTTACTTTGCTTTTATTTAGAATTCCTTAAATGACTGGGAAGCAGAAATCATGAATTCTAATTTGCCATCCTATTCAGCAAGCTATTTTCTAGACAGTATAGCCTTCTTCTATTAGCAAAAAGTAGTTGGCCATTACCAATAATTTGTCACACCAAAGGCTACAATAAGACACATTACACTTGAATGTAAGACCAGAATCTGTAAAACTACTAGAAGAAAACAAGGAAAAAAACTTCTTGACATTGGCCTGGTCAATGATTTTGACCAATGTTCCCTGTGCTTTTTGGATATGACCCCAAAAGCACAGGGAACAAAAAGCAAAAATAAACAAACGGGACTGCATCAAACTAAAAAGCTTCCACATAGCAAGAGAAACCATCAACAGAGTGAAGACACAACCTATGGACTGGGAGAAAATATATATAAACTATACATGGATAAAAAGTTAATATCCAAGTTATATAAGGAACTCAAACAACACAATAGCAAGAAAACAAATAACCTGATTAAAAAATGGACAGAAGACCTGAATAGGCATTTCCCCCTCCCCAAAAGACATACAAATGGCCAACAGGTATATGAAAAAATGCTCAACATCATTAATCAGGAAAATGCAAATTAAAACCACAATGAGATATCACCTTACACCTGTTACAATGGCTATTGTCAAGGAGACAAAAGATGATTGTTGGTGAGGATGTGAAGAAAAGGCAATCCTGTACGTTGCTGGTGGGAATGCAAATTGGTACATCCATTATGGAAAACAGTATGGAGTTTCCTCAAAATAGTAGAACTAGAACTACCATATAATCCAGAAATCCCACTTCTGGGTATACAAGAACACTTCAAAAGATTCATGGAAAAATGGAAGTTAAAGACAATACAAATCTTTCTATAAACTTTTTGAAGACCCCTGATATATGCAACAAAATATTATTAAGCCTTAAAAAAAAAAAGAAAGAAAATCCTGTCATTTGCGACAACGTGGATGAACCTGAAGGATATTATGCTAAGTGA
>NW_007799264.1:0-1265 GCF_000696425.1 Galeopterus variegatus | reverse complement strand
GGAGGGCCCACGGCTGGGACATCAGTCCTTCCACCTATTTCCTAATGCCCTTACTCTTTCTACGAGGAGCTCCTCACACTTGGTGTAACTTACTCACACCTATATTCTCCTAGACTCATCTCAACCCCACCCTGGGAGGAAGGTCTCAGGGCTGTATCCCCCACAGGCCACAATGCCTATGTGTGTGTCAGGGGACACTGTAATGTCATACTTGCTTTCTTGGTAATATTGTCACCTGTTTCTGTAGCTCAGACTTTGCTAGTCTTTTCCAAGCACACCTCTCCAATTGCCACAATTTACCACCTCCTCTTTTCCATGTAACACTAATGTTCTTTTGTTTTTTCCTTACGTGTCCTCTCGGACTCTACATGCATCTCTTGTAAAATCTCACTTGTTCCTGCCCTTCCTTATACTCATTGGTCTTTGTCAGTGCCGCAGGGCACAGTGCTACCTCCAGTGGATGTCAGGGCACTTACCTGTGTTTGTCCACTCGACTCACTTATTGAGCACCTTCTATGTGCCAGGTGTGCTTTTAGGCATTAGTGATACTAGGGCAACGAAGACAGACAAATTCCCTGCTCACTGAGACATTCTAGTGGCAGAGACAGAGAATAAAAAGCACAAGTAATAATATAACATTCGATCCAGATAGTGAGAAGTTCTATGAAGAAAAGCAAATCAGGGAGTGGGGTCGGGGAGTGGATTTAGTCAGGGTGTCCCGGAAGTCTCCCCAAGGTGAGCTGACATTGAACCTGAATGAAGAGCAGGCGGGAGCCATGAGGAAACCTGGAGAAGAGCTCTACAGGCAGAAAAAGGGAAGAGCAAAGGTCCTGTGGCAGGACCGAGCTTGCAGTGCGGAAAACAGGGAGGCCAGTGTGCCTGAGGGATGCATGAGGAGGCTGTCATTGCCAGCAGGGCCCAGAGATGGAGGGACTTGGAGCTCTTGTGAAGGGCAGTCATTTGTCCTGCCTGCGTCAGTGAAAAGGCCACCCTTTGTGTCTTCCATCTGTGTATTCCCCATGCACAGCCTATGGGCTGGCAGCAAGCAGGCACTCCTGGATATTTGTGGACTGAGAGAATAATTCTGACATTTGTCCCAAAGGATCTCACAGGTTCTGAAGGAAGCTGTGTGGGAATGATTAAACAGACCTGCAGGATCACTCATTTGAGGAGAGTGATGTGTGCTTTCACACTACCAACTGTCGTGCAATATTTTATTCCTCATGGTGTTGCACTGCTTTTTGTAAGCCAGCTCGTGTTCTGGA
>NW_007799263.1:0-1265 GCF_000696425.1 Galeopterus variegatus | reverse complement strand
CTCCTGTGCCTCCTGTCACACACGCACATCTGTGAGTCCATTAACTTCACACTCCCCGGGAGTTTGTTTGGTGACACATCAGAAAGCGCTCGGCACGTTCTCAACAGCAGCTGGTGCTGCAAGGCTGGTGGCTCCGCCTGGGCCCAGTCAGGGGCCCCCCTGGGCTGAGACCTCAGGGTCCCACCAGCCTCTGCAGTGTGACTGGGCACCCTGGCTGGGCTGGCTCTCTTGGCTTCTAGAAGATGGGAAGAGGGGCCAAAGGGGGGGCTTCTCTTCAAATCTCGTGTGGTCTTCTTACCCACCGCTCGCCCCCTCGCCCAAACCCGTCACCACCCAAGTCACACTGGGCTGCAACCGCCCATTTCTTGGCCTTCTCTGCTGCCAGTTGAGTACCAAGAGGGCAGCGACCTAGTCTTGCGCACACCCAGGCAGGCTTTGGCCCACGGCAGATAAATGCGCTGCAAACATTTACTGAACAGATGTTTTTTGATTCGATGTTTTTAGATTTGGTGGAGCTAGAGGGGACTGCTGGGCCACATGCTGGCCAGAGGCTCTCAGGCCCTTCCTACCGCCCCGGCCAGCTTGGGTGTATTATTTCTTAAGCACAAGCTCTGGTGGGAGGGGACAGGGGACTGAGCCCCACACTCCCTCACTGGCCTGCCTGCAGGTGTCCTTTAAAGAAAACACCCCCTTGCTCTTGCCTGAGGAGGGGTCCCTCAGGGGGCCCTCCCCTCCCTCTCAAAGGCCCCCCCATAAGGTCCCCACAGGCAGGAACTTGGAAAAACAGGCCTGGGCTTGGTCCTGATGCAAACACATGAGGGTCCCAATGCTGCAGCGCAGGAGGTTGAGGGCTGGGAACCTGGGAGCCTGCAGTTCTCACCTGTGTGGGGAGGTTGGTTGGGGGGGACGATACTAGTGTGCTGGGTGTTGGGAGGATTCAATGAGAAAATGTCCAGGAGATGCTTGGCCGTGCCTCAGTCTTCCCTGCCCCATTTGCCCAGTGGGACCCTCCCTCCCGCAACCGCTCCCCCAGGGCTGGGCCCAGGTGGCGGTGCCCACAATCACCAGCAGGGGGCAGCCTCCCCACGGAGACAGCAGCCTCGGGGGCAGGATGGGGTCACAGCCACCAAACCCCTCCATGGGCAGCCTCAGGATCCTGGAGGCCCTGGAAATTGGTGGCAGTGGGGTTGGTGCAAGCCCTGCCCTAGAGCCCCAGCCCAGAAAACCAAGAGGTTCCCATTGGCCTGGCCTAGACCAACGGTGCA
>NW_007799262.1:0-1265 GCF_000696425.1 Galeopterus variegatus | reverse complement strand
TCCTTCAGAACGTATTCAGAGAATTGGCTGAGTGCCAGGTTCTCTGGGCACTGGGATGCACACCTGGGGGGTCCCTGCCCTCAGGAGCTTACAGAGAGAGAGGTCATCACAAGACACAGGACAGAGGCCACAGAAGAAAGCTGCAGATGTGGAGCTGTGAGAGCCAGGGACCAGGCTTAGGGGCTTTTTGGAGAAGGAAGCACTTGTTATGGGTCTGGAGACAAGAAGCTGGTCAGGCTGAGGACACTCACCTAAAAGGCTCAGAGGGAGAAAAGGCACGTGTTTCCGGAAAGAAGGAAATAATTGGATGAGAAAGGGTGGGGAGGCGAGATGGAGGGAGAGGAGGCGGGAAGGTGCAGCCAGAAATCGCTCAGACCCCGGGCTGCCAGGCCCGTGGAGGACTCCTGGCAGAGGGGAGAGCATAGGGCCTCTGGGGTGAGGTGGCCCGGGCAGGGGGCGGCAGTGCAGCCAGCGCAGGCCACGTGGAGGCCGGCTGGGGAGCAGCGGGCTCCAAGCACAGAGCTGCACGTGGGTGCCAGTGCTGCATGCAGGTGCAGGGACCGTGCCCCTGTGGGTGGGCTGAAGCCCATCAGGCCAGAGGCTGAGGTGATGCTGAGCCCAGCCCAGGAGCCGGAGGGCTCTCACCAGGAGAGACTCCAGGCAGCCCAGGGCAGGAGTCTCGATCCGCCTGGCCAAGTGGCCCCGTTCACCCTGGAGCTCGAGTCTGGAGCTCCTGGGGGGTCTGCCTGCCACTCACATGGCAGCTGCCTTCGGCTCGTGCTCTGTGAGCTCCCTCTGCTCCTGCAGCCGCCTCGCAGGCCCAGGCGTTGTCTGACGGTTTGCAGCACTAACCAGGTGTGACAGTGGGTGTGGTGTCCTCAGTGTCTGGAAATTCTACTTTAAACAACACAGGGACCGGGGGTGACGAATGGAGAATCCTGACCCTGGGTTAGAGTGTGTCTGTCCTCATTCCTGACCCTCCACCCCCTCTGTGGGAGCCCTGCAGGTGGGACAGGAGGGATCCCGTCGCACACCAGGCAGCAGCTGGGTGGCTCAGCCAGGGCCCCTGGAGAGCAGGAGTGCAGGAAGGAGACGGAGCGAGCCCAGGACAAAAGGGGACAGGGGACGGCCAGCCTGGAGTCCCGCAACAGCCGGGCAGGCACATGTGTGTCCTGAGAGGCTGTTTGCAGGCTGAGGTCCTAATGCTGATGGGGTGTGTTGCCAAAGCGGCAGGACAGCCCCAGCCTGTGAGGCCCGAGAGCGGG
>NW_007799261.1:0-1265 GCF_000696425.1 Galeopterus variegatus | reverse complement strand
GCGCCGCCGCGCTTCCCAAGCGGCGCACTATCCAGTGCGCCACCGGGCCGGCCCTACATGATTTTTTTTTTTAACTGTGTTTTTGATGTCTAACTTAAACCCAAACTCATCTATGGGTAGCTACTGGGGAATAAGGGCCTGCCCCCTACAAAGAACCACTTTACTACTCTAGCTGTAGCAGAAGCTGTAGGAGGGAAATATTATTTCTAGGTGAATCTGTAAGCTCTGGGCTCAGGCTTACTTTTCATAATTTCTTCTTATATTCCTAGACATTCAAATACATTTTTTGACTTCTTAAAAATAACGCTTTTAAAAAATTATTTTTCATTTTATTTTTTCAAATGATGCTTCTTCAAAAAACCATAAAAGTAACAACTCAATGACAAATACCTAGAAAAGCTAAGTATCTTACCAGTAGGCTGGGGAAAAACTGGAGGAATGGTCCCAGGTGGTACAGCAGGAGGATAATTTGAAAATATTGGTGGAGGCAAAGGCAAATTCACCCCTAAAGAACCCTGTGGAAATATTTAGGAGTTAAAAAACAATGCAACAAAAATTTTCTATAAAAATTAATTAAAAACTTAATAGAAAAGTCAGGGACAGTTCTTACCAATTGTTGTAAAGCAAAAAGTGCAGCTTTCTCCTTGGCTTCATTTTCAGAGTGGCATTGTGGCCCATGTACCAGTAAACCATTCGATAATTTTACCTGGCAAACTGTCATTGTCTAAAAAAAGAGAATATGGATGCCCATGAAATTATCTATCTAGAAAGTTGATCTCCTTCCCCAGAGCTTAGTCTAAGCAAGTTGAATAATTTCATCTGACATTCTGAAAAAAGAATTCAAAAATTCAGAAAAGGACTATCAGTTTAAGTTTTGGGTTGCCATGCAAAAATTTTAGAACTATTACCTTAGCTTTCAATGTCTACAAAATAAAATGCTGTCTAAGCTGGCTGAAGGGTCAAGCATCCCAATGCAAATGAAAGCCAGCAAAACTTCTCCCTTTATACCAAGGGTTGACAAACTACAGCATTCCACCTCTTTTTGTAAATAAAGTTTACTGAAACACTGCCACATCCATTCTTTGTTTTAGAAAAAACTTAAAATTTTTTTTTTTTTGTTTTTGGCAGCTGACCAGTACGGGGATTGAACCCTTGACCTTGGTATTATAAAATGGTGCTCTAACCACCTGAGCTCACTAGCCAACCCCTGTTTTTGACACATAATATTAGTACATATTTATGGGGTACAGTGTGATGTTTCAAAA
>NW_007799260.1:0-1265 GCF_000696425.1 Galeopterus variegatus | reverse complement strand
GAGTTTAGGGGGGCATAATATGGTATGAGATGAAGTCTGAGGGTTAGATAAGAACCAGATCACATGGGCCTTGTAGACCATGGTCAGGGAACCGACTCTTATCCTGGGAGCTGTGGACAAAAAGCCAGTAGGACTGAGAGTAACAGAGAGCAGAAAGGCAGGACTCAGGATGTCTCTGAGGTTTGGGGCTGGAGCTACTAGGTCGATGGTGGTGTCACATAATGAGGTGTTACTATGTATGTTTCAAATGTGTGATATATGTTTCATGCATGTTATTTCTACTAGCACCATGACTGACAAATTTGGAAGTATTCAAAGTTATCGTCCCTCATTCACTTAACTGTGGGCGCTCCACACAATGTAATGTGTGCGGTAAATGGATAGGGACTTCAGTCAGATGGTGTATCTCATATAAATGTATGCTCCCACTCCGGATCTGGGCCATTTATAATCGTTGTGTATTTGGACGGAAGAACCTTGAACTGTCTTGGGAGAAAAAGGGTTGAAAGGGAGAAAAAAATTGAGGTGAAACAAGAAAATAAAAACCTCCTAAAAAAATGATGGTCCTTTCTATTGACAACATCCCTTGCCAGAGGTTAGATGTGTGGAGCAAGAAGACTATGGATCAGGGCACTCAATCCTGGATGCCTTGGGGGCCAGAGAAAAGGAACTTTTCGTGTGCATGACAGGAATGGGTGTTCTACAGTTTGCCATGGTCTCCGTCTGCCTAGGAGTCACACGACATCTGTGCTCTTTGATCTCCATGGAGGACAGTTCGTGAGTCATTCTTTGGATTGATGTAAACCACCAGTGCTTGAGTGCCTGGCTGTGTCAGAAGAAGGAGAACAGGTACAGCCAGGCTGAGAGGATGAGAAGTTTCCATTTTATGGCAGCATTGGCCTGGAGTTCCTAGAATGTTTCATTAGTCTTCACACAAGTACCATTCCTTAGCTTAGAAGTCTACATGGTAGATCCATGGTTAAGTGAAAAGCTTGAGTAGTTTGTTTCTCCTCCAGTGTTTAGGATACTGCAACTTTCAGGAAAAATTTACTGAATTGTTGTACAGTTGAATTGATTACAGAAGCCTAGTACACATTTATTTGAAGCATTTTAAAATTTTCTTTGCTTTCAAGATAGTCAGCTATATTTTAACTTCAAAATGTTTTTGTTGCTGTTGTTACAAGGGAAAACAAATCAAAGATACATGTCATCTTAATAATTGTTTTTAAAAGTTTAACCGTGGCTATAATAATACTTTATATTTG
>NW_007799259.1:0-1265 GCF_000696425.1 Galeopterus variegatus | reverse complement strand
CAATATTTTCACACCCTCAAACAAAATCTTGTTTTCTGAAGCTCAGAGATACTTTTCGCACATGCTAGAACTATAAATAGAACAGCAGACAGTGAATTTACAGCTGTTTCTTGCTTGTCAGGTAAGTTGTAGCGTCCACAGGAACAGAAGCAAGCTGTCTGAAGCTACCTTCTCTGCCCCGGCCTGGCCGAGAGTCAGCATGAGTGAAAATCCACCTCTCTCTTCCACATGTCTTGAGGACAGAGAATTCGAGAATACATTCATGGATGTTCTTTGTTTTTGATTACCTAGGTCATACATGTTTGCTTTAAAAACTAGACAGTTTTTCAAAAAAATCTCCTTTGAATTATGAAATATAAATTGGCACAGCCTATTTTAAAGGTGATCCCACAGAATCTATTTTAAAACTGTTTTTTAAATTTTATGTGCTATGACCGAGCAGTTTCCTTACTGGAGTCTCTCCTAAAGAAACAGGAACATGGGTTCAAGGAGGCTTGTACAAGAGTGGCCACGGGGGCACTGTTTGTAGTAGCTGAAAAGCGTAAGCAATCTAATTGCCCGTCAGTAGAGGAATGGCTAAACGGGTGGTTACGTAGGCTCCACACCCCATGCAGCGATGGAAAACAATAAGGCAGGGCTGGCCGGTTAGCCCAGCTGGTTAGAGCATGGTGTTTTAATACCAAAGTCAAGGGTTCAGATCCCTGTACCGGGCAGCCACCAAAAAAAAAAAAAAGAAGAAGGGAGTTTACATGGGAAAAAAAAAAAAAATACTGTAGATGGTAAAAGCGTATTATAGAATGACCCAGACAACATGGTATCATGTATTTTTTTTAAATGTTATAAATTCTCTCCATGGACATAGATGAGTATAACCATGGAGATATACAGAAAATATCAAGAAGGCCACATATGAAACGGATAACAAGGGAGAGGAGGAGGAAAGAGGGCCCGGGGAGGTGTTCAAAGGGGCCAGACGTGGCTCTAAAGTTTTAATTTTTACAAACATATGGATTTGTTAATTACTTGAGTAATTAAAAATTAATGTAAAGATAATCATCTCCCTACCCACTCCAATCCCCACTTTCCCAGAAGTACTTACTCTTAGGAGGCTTTCCATAACTTTCTCTATGCTCATACAAAATACACAAACATACACGCACATATGCTTCTTTCTTTTATTTTTTAATTTTCATTTTCTTTCTTTTTTTTTTTTTTTGGTGGCTGGCTGGTGTGGGGATCTGATTTTTTTCTAAAAAAAAAAAAAA
>NW_007799258.1:0-1265 GCF_000696425.1 Galeopterus variegatus | reverse complement strand
AAAAAAAAAGAATCCTTTCAAAATGTAACTGTTCATTGACAATGCACCTGGTCACCCAAGAACTCTGATAAAGATGTACAAAGAGATTAATGGTGTTCTGCTTTCGTGCCTGCTGACACAACATCCTTTCTGCAGACCATGTATCAAAGAGTAATTTTGACACTCAAGTTTTATTGTTTAAGAAATACATTTTGTAAGGCTGTAGCTGCCATAGACAGTGAATCCTCTGATGGTTTTGGCGAAGTAAATGTAAAATCTTGAAAAGATTCACCCTTCTAGATGCCATTAAGAATATTCATGGAAGAGGTCAAAATGTCAACATTAATAGGAGTTTTGAAGGAATTGATTCAAAACCTTATGGGTGACTTTGAGTGGTTCAAGACTTCAGTGGAGGAAGTAACTGCAGATGTCGTAGAAATAGCAAGAAAACTAGAATTAGAAGTGCTGCCTGAAGATGTGACTGAATTGTTGAAATATCGTGATAAAACTTTAACAGATGAGAAGTTGCTTCTTATGGGTGAGCAAAAAAAGTGATTTCTTGAGATTAAAACTACTTCTGGTGAAGATGCTGTGAACATTCTTAAGATGACACCAAAAAATTTAGAATATTGCATCAATTTAGTTGATAAAGCCATGATCGGGTATGGGAGGACTGATTTCACTTACAAAAGAAGTTCCACTGTGGGTAGAATGCTATCAAACAGCAGTACTTTCTACAAAGAAATCTTTCATGAAAGGAAGAATTGATCAAAGCAGGATACTTTATAGTTGCTTTATTTTAAGAAATTGCCACAGCCACTGCCACCTTTAGCACCCATCAACCTGATCAATCAGCAGCTATTGAAATTGAGGCAAGACTCTCCACCAGCAAAAATATTATAACTCATTGAAGGCTTGTATGATCATTAGCATCTTTTTAGCAATAAAGTATTTTTAAAGTAAGGTATGTACATTGTTTGTTTAGAAATAGTGCTACTGCACAGTTAATAGACTACAGTATAGTGCAAACCCAACTTTTATATGCACTGGAAAACCAAAAAAATTGATGTGACTCACTTCATTGCAATATTCACTTTATTATGGTGGTCTGGAACCAAACCTACAATATTTCTAAGGTATGCCTGTAAAAGCTTTGGTGAATAAATATCCATACACAAGTTGACATTTATTTCTTCCTTTTCCACCTCTAACCCTGAATTTGTGATGATTACACACAGTGTTCTATGAGTTGATGTATCAATAGCCTAATATAATTATTTTTTTTT
>NW_007799257.1:0-1265 GCF_000696425.1 Galeopterus variegatus | reverse complement strand
ATATGGGTAGAGGTGAATGAATAAATTGACAGGAGCAATGTTCTGCAGAAACCAATGATATTCCATAAACTGACAAATAGCATCAATAGCTCCTGGCACTTAAGTTCCAAATTAAAGGTAGGAAACAGTCCACTGATGTGTTCTGATTAAGATTCAGACTTGTAAGTGGGTTTGCAAACTTTGGGGAGTCATTCATAATGGGAGTAAAAGGACTTATTATCTTTGATGAGCATTCAAACCAGGACATATACAATCCATAAAATATGACTCACCCTTGTAATTCCCCCAGAGGTTAGGAAGACTGTCCTTTTGAAATAAACAAAAGGTGCCTAATAAGCTCTTAAACACCTGGGCGACAGTGACATCAATCAAGTGACTTTCTCATCAACTCCTTTATCCTGCTGCAAGAAATCTGGTTGCTTACAAAACTTTCACTTTAACAGAAATGAAGTACACTGATCTGGAATTGAAATAACAGTTTATTCAGATATTCACACCCATAACATTTGTGAAGCTCAGGGCTAAAATTTAAATGAAAGCCCACATACCATATGTCTAAATATTTGAAAGTTATAAATCAACCTAAAGACCTGTTAAATATGTTCTACATTGACAAATACACCTTTATAATGACCATGTGTAAATATGTGCAAAGCCACCATTTTTAATCTAAGAACATCTGCGGAATATCAAATATGACTGAATTGTATCACTATTGTTTATGTCAGGCATTTTAGAGAAGGCAATGTTGTCTGGATTCCATGGTTTTCAAATTAGCAAGTTCTGATTAAAAGGTAAAATGTGCTTTTGCCATTTACAAAGAGCTGTTTTACAGTTTATGGAAATGCATATTGTTTTAACAGTTACCCAGTTACTTTCAAGTTTTCAAAATTACTAGGAAATGCACCAGCTAAAAGTCAAAGGGATTACTGTTAGTATTTTCTCCATTATTTCTACTTAAGTACAAATGATGATGTCATTGCAAAAGCAAAAAAAAGGATAATGTCAACCAGTGCAAATGCAAAATGAGCAGGCAGATGAGATGTTAAGTCCATCTCCCATTCACTCTCTGCTTCCATATATAATATGGAATAATATGGATATGGAATAATATGGAATAATAAAAATAATTGCTTTTTTCTTGGCATATTCTTTTCCCAACTTAAGCCTAAGTTTTCTGTGTGTCTGTTTTTGTGCCCATATTATCACCACCAAACAATCAGTGTAAAATAATAAACCCAAAGTCTTATCTATCACAATTTGAG
>NW_007799256.1:0-1265 GCF_000696425.1 Galeopterus variegatus | reverse complement strand
ATTAACATTAATGGTAACACAAATTATTAAGTGATGTCAATGAGAGGGAAGATACCATGTGCAATCTTGCCATAAAATATCTATAAATCTTGAGTATAGAGAGCTTGAACCAAGAATCAAGTTTTTGCATCACTATTACTCTTTTATTTTTATTTAAAATCAGAAATTCCTAAGCCACAATGGTACTATGTCAGAAGAGGTCATACTTGTTTGATGAATCTCTCAAATGGTTCTAAATAGTTAGATTATAGGAAATTGTAGTCAAAATTTTTGTCACAGACTCATTTTTCAGTACCATGTTACAAGCTGGACACAAACATATCCCACTGTAGAATGTATAAGTTGGAAATGGAGAAAAATATAGCCCTCATTCAATTTTCATGTTGTGTTGCAACAGTGTGTAAGCTTTTAAAATATACCTAGTAATACAATCTCTTTCTTTCTGTACATGTGCAGCACATAATCAAGTGTGGAAAAGAATCAAATGTTAGTAATGGAGTCTTTTTTTGTTGTGGTTGTTTTTTAATCCTAATGAATATATATAAGAGTAAAACATATGTTTCATCCCTGAGGTGATCAATTCAGATTATCCAAGCTGGTTATAGCAAATGGTAGTGGTTAGAGTCCAAGCTCTTGAATCAGGTCACTTGGATTAGAATTCTGGCTCCACCACTTTTTCTCTGTGACCCACAGCAATTTACTTAACCTCATTTTAAAAATGGGAATAATAATAATTTCCACCTCAAGAGTAAGTTATGAAGATTAAATGAGGTTAAATAAAAAAAGTAATATGCTTAGGATAGTGCCTGGTATATAGTATATTCTCAATAGCAGGGTGGCTAAGCAGAGAGGAAATAGGGAAGAAATACCTGAACCTTTCCTCCCAGTCTCCCATCTCCTGCCTGTGCTTTGCATCAGCCAATGCCAGTAACAAACCAGCCAAGAATCTCGGGGACCATCTTAGAATTCTGCTTCCCAGAAGATCCATAGCATTGTGTTCATGCTTGCCATTGTTTGGTCATTAGGTCACTGCTTATCCTTAATACATTTCTTTCTTTCAGTTGTGAGTTCCTTGAGATAGGACTAATACCTTTTCATAATTGAGTTTTATTAAATATTTTTGAGTTGAATAAATATCATAAGAATAATACATACTCTAGTACAGAGGAATTCGGAGAAAGGAGAGGAAGGCTCTTGGAAGTTCTAGTGTTTGAGATGGACAATAAAAGATGGTTAGTTTCTCTTTCCATTTAAGATAATTTTTA
>NW_007799255.1:0-1265 GCF_000696425.1 Galeopterus variegatus | reverse complement strand
AAAAAAAAAAAAAAAAAAAAAAAGTCCTTGCCATTGCATTATGGTCGTTTACTCTGGAATTATTACCACTAAAACTTTTGATTTTAAACGTTTTGCAGTTTAAAAAACTCCCAAAATAATCTCAAAAAGTTATTGTAAAAATTAAATTGTGAAAGATTAAACAGTGCACACGGCTTCAAAAGACCATTTTCCTTTATCTTAATTCTCTTTTTCCAAACAAACTAAATTCAAATTCATTTACAATCTCCCAAGTCTTTCACGATTGTAGCAGGAATTTAAAACAAAGCCTCTACAAATGACCAAAACCATAATTAAAAGGCAGCCTTCACATATCTTTTGAAAAGCAAAAAACGAATGAAATTTCACTATGGAGAGGGGCCTACCACAAAGAAGACATTAACTAGCCTTGAATCATTCGTTTATTTTTGTCTTTGAAAGTGTCTGTAGGTTTGGATCCCCTAAATACTGGCTGCTCATCTCAGCGAAGATCAGGGAAGCAAGAAAGCTCTCCTAAAACAGGCTCAGGGTTAAAATAGCAATGTACTTGAACAATAACCTTAACTCAACTATCCTCGAATTCATTCTGTAAGACGATTCTCATACACCATTAATGAGTTGCTTATTGCAATATCGTTGGAATGGGTCACTAAATGGTGTTGCTTTCATTATTAATCTAACAAAAATAGTAATTAAGATCCCCCATAAACAGTGCTTATGTGCCATCACAAGGCGCATCAGAAATATACATTTTCGGCAATCTAACAATAATGCCCCCCGCTCCCCCCCCCTTTTTTTTGGCAGTTCGATGTCATCTAGTCAGTTTTGAATTAAAGTTTTTCTGAAAGCTGTCTTGAGCAAGCGAGGCGAGGCGGCGGCCGAGTATGTACCTCTGGGCCTGCTGCAGGTCGCAAAGCCCCCGGCCGCCTAAACGTGGCCAAAGGGAAGCCCCCGGCTCCCGCAGAGGGAAAGCGAAGCTGGAGAGGGTGGCCGCTGTAGGCCGCCCCAAGACACGCGGCAGGACGGGCAGGGAGCGGTCGCTCCGGCCGAGCCCCGTACAAAAGCAGAAGTTGGTTGTCTCTCCTCGCACGCGCAAACCTCCCCGGGGAAGTGGCCTGCACCCTGCCCAGATTCGGGAAACTCGAGTTTCGCCTCCCGAGAGTGCCCAGATCACCCACTGCGAGGCCGGCTGTGCTTCGCTGCCGCCGGGGTCGCGGCCTCGGCCGGCTGGGCCCGTGGGACTCCCCACGCCGCGTGCCCAAAGCCGC
>NW_007799254.1:0-1265 GCF_000696425.1 Galeopterus variegatus | reverse complement strand
TTTTTTTTCTTAAAAAAACCTGCATGAAGTATGTAATATGAAGGCCGGATTGAAGCCCAAAGTTAACATATCCACTGTTCTTTCTGCCTGTTCCTGTCACTTTCTGCAGTCAGTGTCCTTCCACACCTCAATTCTGAGACTCCTCTCCTCCACTTTTATCTGGAACAGAATTAATTTCCTGATGTTGTGGCACCATCAGAAATCTGTATGTTTTTACTCCAAATGACTCTACTGGTGATAACATAAATTCCCGAGAAAGGTGACATTGCTCCCAAGGAGGCAAAAGTTGGTTCCTGGGGTGAAGGGAAATCTTAGATATTACAATGGTTTGTAGCTTTTCAGAGGAGCACAGTACGTACATAAATAGACAATAGACATCTGATAATTTCTTGGGGGCCAATTAAGAAAAAAATGGCTAAAAAGACTCCTTAGAAGAGCAGTAATAATAATGATGATGATAATAATTTTTGAAAAGATTGGGAAAAGCTGGATTTTAAGAAAAGGCTTAAAAACACATGAACACTGTTTCTTTTCTCGTCCTCACAGTGCCTCAGAAAAAAAGACATATTGGGAGTTAGGAGATTTGAGTTATAATTTTCATATCTGCCACCAACGAGCACATTTATTCATTTCTTTATTCATCAAATATTTATTGAGTGCCTTCTTTGTTTCGGGCAGTGTATTCGACTCTGGAATTACAGTGATAAACAAAGCAAAACTCCTATTATCATAGAGTTTACATTTGGGGATGGGGCAGAAAATGAACAAGCGCCAAATGTCTATAAATAATGATGATAACCATAATAAATATAATTATAAAGGCTGTCGAGAGTAAATAATAATTATAATATTTTATAATAATAAGTGCTATACGGAACTGTCAAAAGGACAACAGAAAAAATGAAGCTCGTTGGGTATAAAAAGAGATGGTCTCTTGAGACTGGCATATGAGCTGAGTCCCAAATGGTGAGAGGGTACAGTCCCCAAAATAGATGAGGGCAGAGCTTTCTAGTCAGGGGCAAGAGCAAGGGCAGCAGTCCTGAGGCTGGAGTGAGCTTGTCATGTCTGAAGAATAAAAAAGTTAGATATGGCTGGAATGAACTGAGTTAGGGAGAGAGAAGCAAGAGACTGGCCAGGGCCAGATCACCCTGGACCTGCAAGTGGTGATGAGGAGCTTGATTTTATTCTAAATGCTGTGTGACTTCAGGTAAGTCATTCTATTTCTTTTTTTTTTTTTTTTTTTTTTTCCTTTTTTTTTTTTTTTT
>NW_007799253.1:0-1265 GCF_000696425.1 Galeopterus variegatus | reverse complement strand
CATTCCTAACTTTTCCTTGGATCTTACATTCATTTCATTAACAAATTGCATTACTTCTAACATTAAAATATATCCAGAATTAACCCCAAACATCCCATCCCAGAGCTTTTCGCTTGCTGTTACTGCTTCCTGGAGTGCTATTTCTCAGAAGGCCACAGGCTATTCTTATGCCTCTTTGTCTGAAGAGCTTTCCCAAATACCTGTTCAACATTGCAATTCAGCCTCAGCCTGATATTCCCTAACCCTTTCCCTGCTTTATGTTTTTTATGTCATACATCACCATGTGATGTGCCAAACATTTTAATGACATATTTGTTTGTGACATGACTTCCTTCACTAGAATTAAGAGCCCTGAAAATAGAGATTTTGCTCTGTTTTGTTCAGTTCTATATACCTAACTTCTAGAAAATGTCTAATATATAGTAGGTGATAATTAAACATTTGTAGAGCAACAAAAATATCAAATTTCAGAGGGTCCAAATACAATAAATTAGTGTTTGTATTCTGCCAACTTTAACATTGGCAACTTGTGATAGTGTAGACATAACTTTTAGTGCTAATTTAAATTTAACAGAATTTTCTGCATAGGGTGCTGTAAATACTTTGTGAACAATTGAATATTCCAAGTTCTGAGTGAATAAAAATTCACATTCTTATGTACTGCAATATACATAGCAAAAATTATCCCCAATAACATATTTTTTATGTTTCTATAGAATGAATTAATAAACATAGGTGTTTGTATGAAAATCATTCAAATTTAAATATTATTAGCAAAGGAAAATGCATATAAAATTAATGATCAAAGTACATTCTAGTTAATTAACCTATGTCACTTGATATATGTAAATGAACTCTTTCACATTTTAGCCACCATTACTGTAAGAATTATAATCATTTTTTCCCATTATTGGTGCACTATCTTTAACTACTATTTATACTATGTCTTTATTTATACTGTATCTTTCCTGAAATGATTATGTTAATATGGTATGACTTTTCTCCCACAGTCGTTCTCCAGTGAAACAAACTGGACACTCAGAGTCTCCGTCACTTGGGCATGATCTGCCACACCTGTGGAGCACTTCAGGTTGTGCTCTGAGACCGATGCCTCATCCTGACCCCTCCGAAATAGCCCCTTAGTCAACACATTACTTTAAAACACTCCCTTGAAAGGGCCATTTTTACATGAAATAGCTCTACTTTTTTTTCCCTACCTGTGGAGCAAAATCCAGTGAAGAAACCTATATGATGGGTGGTGTCTT
>NW_007799252.1:0-1265 GCF_000696425.1 Galeopterus variegatus | reverse complement strand
AAAAACTGTATTATTTAGTTCCATAAATGATTCCCCTTCAGCAACTTAAAAGAAAAAAATTTCTCACAGTTCTGAAGTCCACAGTCAAGGGGTCAGGAGGACTGTTCCTTCCAAGGCTGGCAGGAAAGGGGCTGTTCCAGGCCTCTCTCCTTGGCTTGAAGATGTCAGTCTTCACATTCCCATGGCTTTCTCCCTGTATACGTGTGTGTCCAAATTTCCCCTTTTTACAAGGACAACGGTCACATTGGATAAGGGCCCACTCTAATGATCCTTTGTAAAGAGCATTTCTTTAAATAAGGTCACTTCTGTGGTACTGGGGGTTAGAGCTTCAACATATGAATTTTTAGGGGGGGACACAATTCCACCCATAACAATGGCCTCACAATCTAGTGAGGGAGACAGATAAGAAGCAAATAGGTCTATAATACCTCTGAGGTGAGGCGTGCAGAGGAGAGAGAGAAAGCAGGCTGAGGGGAAGGTGTTGCTACTAGACACGGGGTGGGAACGGGGAGGGGTGGCCCTGGGGCAGGAAGTGGGTGGGTGCAGAAGGAGCTAGAGTCGGCCAAGGAGGCAAATGAAGCTTTGAGGAGCTTTGACTGAGGAAGGAATGGAGGGCGACAGCTGCAGGGAGACCTGCGATCAAGGGGGAGTTTTATCTGATTTTATGATGAAGAATCCTTTTTTAAAAAAAATTTATTCCTAGTATTATTTTTGATTGACAAGTCATAATTGTATACATTTATGGGATACAATGTGATGTGTTGATATATGTATACAATGTGGCATGATGAAATCAAGTTAATTAGCATATCATGTTGCTCGCCTAAATTTTTTATGGTGAGACATTTGAAATTTAGTATTTTAATTTTTGAAGTATATAATACATTATTATTAACAATGGTCACCCTAACGTGCAATACATTTCAAAACTCATTCCTTCGGTCTATCTAACTTTCTACCTTCCAATCTACCTCTCCCCTTCCCCTCCCTCCCCGCCCCCAGCCTGTGGTGACTGTGCTCTACTCTCTACTTCTGAGTTCGGCTGTATTAGATCCCGCCTGTAAGTGAGAGCCTGCAGCTTCTTTTCTGTCCCTGGCTTATTTCATTCAGCATAATGTCCTGCAGGTCCTTCCATGCTGTCACAAATAACAGGGTACGCCCACTCCCTTTTAGAGCTGAGTAGTATTCCATCGTGTGTATGTACCACACTTTCATTATCCACTCATCCATTTATGGATGCTTAGATGTTTCCACATCTTGGCTGC
>NW_007799251.1:0-1265 GCF_000696425.1 Galeopterus variegatus | reverse complement strand
AAAAAAACCCCTGCAGTCTCAGTGGCTTAAGTCAGCAAAAGTTTATTTTCCTTTTGCATCACAGTCCAAAGTGAGTCATGTGACTCCTCTAAACTGTGACCAAGGCATATAGGATCTTTGCATTTAATGAGGCTATAATATTACACTCAGTATGTGTCCTCCCTTGTTGCCATGGAAGGAGAAGAGCCAGCATGGGAGATTTCTTGCTTGGGTGGAAATGGTTGAATATAGCCACAGTTGAAGGTGACATTTATCACTTTTCACATTTCATTGTTCAGAACTCAGTCACGTGTCCCAGCCAACTCAAATTTGGTGGAAAGGCCACACTCTAAGTTTGATATTTGACCTGAATTAAGTATGACATTATTCACCTGAGAGGGTTTACTGGGCCTTTGTTGCTCAAAGCCTTTTGAAGTCCATCTCTTACTATTTGGAGGTCTGGAAGAGATCAACTTTTCCAGCCACGAAAAGGTCTGAATTTCTGCATTTTCTCTTTTTCCTTGCACACTGGTCAGTTTTTTTCCCAAGCTTACCTTGCCCCTTCTCCCCCCAAATGAAGCCAATACTACTGAATACATACTTCTATCATTCAGTTTTTAAATCTGTTTCCCTAGAGCAACAAACTCATTGGAGATACGTTCTTCCTTCAAGGTATAGCAGATGGCAGTTTTACCATCACATAATATGGATTATGGACCCCACTGTTCTGTCCTCTGATAGCAGTTCTTCATCAGCCGGCACCCATCTTTAGGCTAATGCCCATTCTCATTTTTTTTAATGATGGCAGTATTCCATTTAGATTGCCAATTACTATATCAGTCAGATTTTATCAGGAAAATAGGAAATACCATGGGTATGTTGGGTCAGAAGTTGTTTATTATAGGAATTTAATCATCGGAAGCCTGGGGAGTAAAAATCAAGAAGCCTATTAATAGTAAATTCATAAACACAGGCATCACAGGAAAGAGGCCAATATGAGCTGTGTGTAGACATAAGGATCTTTGAACACTATGGAAAAAATTCTTTCACTTTCATATGCTAATGCTTGCACATGCCTGCAACTGGTTCTAGAGAGCTGTGGCTTCCTATCCTTCTTTCCTGTCTGGTACAAGTAGCTTTCATTACTGGAGTCTAACTGGAACCTTACTGGCAGGCGATTTAGGGGAATGCACTTTTTTAAAAATTTAATTTTATTTTGTCAATATACAATGTGGTTGATTATAGTGGCCCATTACTGAAACCTCCCTCCCTCCTCCCCCTCCCCC
>NW_007799250.1:0-1265 GCF_000696425.1 Galeopterus variegatus | reverse complement strand
GGTGATGTGCCTCTATCTGTCCGCACTGTGGCCCCTTCCCATCCATCCTCACCACGTCCCCCTTCCAGGAAGTTACCGGAAGTTTAAATGAGAGTGACTGAGATCTGTTAGAGGACTCTGTATCTGTGCATCGGTTGAGAAAAGCTGTCCAGACCCAAGCAGAAGGGTGTGGTCACTAAGTGTGTGTTCAGGCAGGACAGTGGTGGTCTTCAGCCACAGCAGTGGCATCCTGTTAGCCTGGTCTGGGGAACGGAAGAGATTTGCAGTGTGGCTTTGGGAAAACTGCTCAACCTCTCTGATCCTCAGGACCTGTGTTTCCATATAAAATTACTGAAAATAATGCATATATCTTAGAATTACTGAGTGGACTAAATAAGATAATGTGGGTGTGTGAATGTTAATAGTTATTAATTGTGATAATTAATTATTTTCCGTTTTTTTTTTTCCTTTTCCGTGATGATCTTGAATTTACATAAATATTGCAGCAAGTACTAGCCCACAGGAGGCATGTGGCCTGCCTGTCGCGTGAGGTCTGTCCTATGCCATGCTGCACCATTGGGGCAAGGAAGAGCCTCACATCAGCTCTGAACACTGCTGACGTCTGAATCCCGCCACCGAGTCCGGGATATTATGAGTCTTCCTTTTGGCTTCTGCAGAGGTCTGGGGTCCTGAAGAATAACAAAGCCAGGCCACGCTCAGCTCAGCAGAGTTACTAAGTCTTCCCGTGTGGGGGTGATGAGCTTAGTGTGTCCTAAAACAGCGACATCCAGAGCATCTTCCTCCAGAATAGAAAACTATTAACTAGCTGTTAGCTACAGAAATTAAACAAAACCAAAATCCTCAAAAGAACAAAAATCGAAGTAGAGACACTCTACGGGAGGGATTCCCCTCCAACAGCAGTGACCATAAAGGCTGAGGATAACTCCGCCAAAGCTCTCCTACGAAGCTCTCCTACGAAGCCCTCTGACGTCTCAGAGCCACATAGCCAAAGGCAGTGACACATGAGCAGGGTGTCCTCCGTCGGCGCAGCTAGCCGGCTCTGCACACCGCGAGGGCTTATCCGTGTTAACATAAACCCTCATTAGAGGGGATTAGGAGAGAAACAGTGACAAACAGGATGGACACTAACCCTCGGAGGATCCCAGGAAGACACCACACACTAATTATCCTTTTAAATGACTCGAAGATGCCGAGGACGCCTATCAGCGTATGTGCACGGGATGCACGGGGAATTGTGTTTTACAGGCAACAACCTGTTTGTATTT
>NW_007799249.1:0-1265 GCF_000696425.1 Galeopterus variegatus | reverse complement strand
GACACCAATAAAGCTGTGCTGATTCCACCCTGAAGCAAATCAAAATCCTGCAGGACCCTAAGATAACATCCAGGATGAGAGCAGAAGCCAGAAGGAGCCTTGGTGAGAATTTACACCTCGCCCCTTGCCTGTCCCCCTCCCTCCTGCTTTCCATTTCCCACATTCCATTTCCTCAACCCCCCTCTTTAAAAACCCCTCAGTAAATCTGAGTCTTTGAGGTGGCTTTAGCCTGGCCATTCCCCTTCAGGTTTATCAGAGAGATGGGTCAGACTGACATCTCTCTTCAGGTTACCAGTATTCCTGAATAAAAGCTGACCTCCTGGGCCGGCCCGGTGGCGCACTGCTACAGTGCGCCACTTGGGAGCACGGCGGCGCTCCCGCCGAGGGTTCGGATCCCACATACAGACCGCTTCCTGTTCACTGGCTGAGCGAGGTGCGGGCGCAGCGCCGAGGGTTGCGATCCCGTTGCCGGTCCCGGTCCGGTACGGGCGCGACACTGAGGGCTGTGATCCATTGACAGACACGAAAAAAGACAAAAATGAAAAAAAAAAAAAAGCTGACCTCCTATTCCACCAACAATTTGACTTTTGGGTCATTTGTTTTTGTTTGGGGGTGGATATCTGGACTTGGTTTTATTTGATAACAGATTTTGAAGAGCCTCAGCCAGGAGCTGAGTGCCCTGCTGTAACCCACAAACTAGGAATAGATAGGAAACGCCTCAAAGGGATAAAGGTCTTCTACAAAAGAACCTACAGCTAACATCATACTGAATGATGCGAGATGAGGACTTCTTCCTAAGGTTGGAAGCAAGCAAAGGTGTTTGCTGTCTCTGTGTCTGGTCAGTGTTGTAATGGAGGTCTCAGGCAGTGCAATAAAAGAAGGAAGTTTTTTTAAATGAAAGGTATACAGATTGGAAAGGAAGAAATCAAAATCTGTTTGAAGACAGCGTGATTATCTACACAGAAAATTCTATGAAGTCCATAAATAAGCAATTTAAACTTACTATTTTAACATTAATGCATCTACGAATCTAACAGTATTTCATATTACAAGGAAGGTCAATATACAAGAATGAATTGTATTTCCATATACTGTCAAAGAAAATTGATAATAAAATTCTAGAAAAAGCAATTCTATAGTGGAGGAAAGTAAATCAGTGGTTGCCTTGGATGAGTGGAAGGGATAGGAATTGACTACAAAGGGATATGAGGGAACTTTTTGGGGTAATTGAAATCTTTTGTATTTTGATTATGGTGGAGGTTACA
>NW_007799248.1:0-1265 GCF_000696425.1 Galeopterus variegatus | reverse complement strand
CATCTACCAATTTGTAAAAGGATAATTTCCTAATTACCCGATAAAGTTTGTTATTCCTGGTGGGTCCTTAGATCAGGTTGAGAAGGGTGAAATCTGGTCCTTTCATGGTGAAAAAACCCTTTCGGGGTTAGGTTTTCACAGTGTCTCCCTCTACAGCTGAAGGAAGAATTAGCTAATCTCCTCCTCTGCAGTAGTGGAGGCTGTTGGCTTCATGTGCAGGAAAAGGTCCCCAAGTGGAAAGGCCAGGGCTGGTGTACTTCAGGCTGGTCACAACGTGATTGTTTCATTACTCAGAAAACCTCCCTCCTGAACGTGAGAAGGCCCCAGCAGAATACAAGACTCACAGCATTTTAACTTCTGAATGTTTTAGAAATGATGCTTGCTTCAATTTTCAGCAACCATTAAATCCCCCTCAAGGCATTTTATGAAAAAAGAAGGGTGTTCTAGTAGTGATTATCAAACCATAACCAATCCCCAGCTTCACAGGGGGCACTCCCAGACTGTTGTGTACTAGGCAGGAAAAGAAACTAACATTTCTGTAGGACCTACCACGTGTTCCAGAACTTTTGCACCTCCTGTCCCTTGGACTCTTCACAACAGTGCTGTGAGGCAAGTGTAATGCTGCTGTTGCGAAGTGGGGAAACTGAATCCCAGTCTAAATACCCACACGGAGCTGAGGAACAGCGCCCGTCCCTCCTACCACACACTTCCAGGGGCAGGAGGCCACCTAGGTGGCTCTATTTTCAGAGCTCTGATTCTCCCACTTTCTGTCTCCCACTCTAACAGCGGTGGGCCAACAGCAGCCAGCAGGAAACACACAAAGGGGACACGGTGTAAGAATCGCAGCAGGGAAGAGCACTTGCTGCCACCTGGATCTAGAGAAAGCCAGGCGTTGGAGGGAAGAACGGGACCAAGAACAGAGAGGGAGGTGACATGTGGCTTCGTCCTCTCTCCACGCTCTCCAGTTCCAGAAGGGCCTCCCTCCACTCCTGCAGTTCAATTAACTGAACCACGACTTCTGAAGCACCTCCCATGTACCAGGTACCCTAACGGGCACTGGGGATACAGTGGTGAACAAACAAAAATCCCTCCCCTCGCGGAGCTTGCATTCTAGGGGACTTTCTATCCAGTGTCTTCGGACGGTCGTCGGGCTGCTCAGAATCCTCTATTAGGGGCCCCTTCCGGTTCCTGGTCACGCGCGCTCCCGAACGTGTGCTACCCCACGCGCGCGCACCCTGCGCTGTCCGGAACCCCCCCGTGCTCGT
>NW_007799247.1:0-1265 GCF_000696425.1 Galeopterus variegatus | reverse complement strand
TCAACTCAACTGCTGATCCAGATACCACCACCATCACTACTACCATCACCGCCACCCCACATGGTCAGATGCACACCTAAACACATCATAGTTAAACAATTGAAAACTGAAGATAAAATACAAATCTTACAGACAGCCAGAGAAAAAAGACAGTTTATTTAAGAGAAGCAAGGATAAGTATTACAGCAGACTTCTCATCCTAACCTATTTAGTCACGAGATAGTGGAGTAACAGCTTTAAAGTACAAGAAAAAAAATATTGTAAAGTCAGAATTCTACATCCAGGGAAATATACTTCAAACTGAATGTGAAATAAAGACTTTTTCAGAAAAACAAATACAAAAAGTATTGATTGTCAGCACAACTGAGCTACAAGAAATGTTAAAGAAAAGTGTTCAGGCAGGCAGAAGATTAATAACTCCAAAGATTTAGATCCACACAAAAATACAGTGCTCCAGAAATGGCAAAATTAAATGTAATTATGCAAGATATGTTTTGTTATTATTAATTAATCTTAAAGATAATTGACTGTTGAAAACAAAACTAGCAACAAAAATCTGCAGGGTTTATAACATAAGTGAAAGTAAAATGTATAAATAAAGCAGTGTAGATATACAAGAGGTTGTACTTTGATGTATTCTATTGAAAGTTTCTTTTTCTTTTTTTTTTAAAGAAAGTGTTAGTTTATTAATATTATTTTTTACATTCTAGGATGTTGTTGCAGAGCAGTAGGAAGGAGGGGGAGAGGGGAAAGAGGAAGGAAATGGGATGGAAGAAGGAGGAAGGAGGAGAGATGGGATTGAGGCCTGTGGCACACCCCTCATTCCCACAGGGGAGACCAGGGGGCTTCCAGCAGTGGCTTGGTCATTGCCAGGCTGGGTGCAGATGTCATGGGGTGTGGCAAAATTCCTTGCTCTCCACCACCCCAGCTTGGGTACCTGGGGCCATTCTTGCTGTGGCTCAGGGGTCATCACTGGGCTGGTTCCACATATGGGGGTGGTTTGTGGCCAAGGTCTGAGGACCCCACCCTCTGGAGAGATTGCAGGTGTCAGGGGGGCATGGCTGAGGTCCCTGGCCCTCCCCACTTTCTGGCTTGGTAGCCCAGGGGACTTCCGATCCTTCTAAGTGTTATAGATGTTCTTTATTAGTTAATATGAAACTTTGTCTTTGGTTGCGGGTACTCTGTTTTTTCTTTCATTTCTGTGTTGAATTATTTGCTGTTCCCACAATTTAAACTCTGTGCTGGAACTGATTTGTTGTCCTTTG
>NW_007799246.1:0-1265 GCF_000696425.1 Galeopterus variegatus | reverse complement strand
TGCCCTCATGATGTCCCTCCCCTCCTGCCCCCTGTCTGTCCCCAACATCATCCAGCTCCACTGGCCTGGGCCAGTGCCAAAGGGGAAACTAATGACTGTCACTGTCCAACGGACAACAGGTACCTAGAGATGTGAACCTAGATGTCAAATGCTGAGTTCATTTGCTCAGCAAACTCTGCCTGCATGCTTCCTCCTGTCCCTCTCCCAAAGCCAGGCCCCTTGAGGGGCACATCTGGGAGCCTGAGCATGTGTTCAGGGGACAGACTGTATGCAGGGGGCTGGAAGGCTGCAGGGAATGTGCATCTGCTGGAGGTAAGTCAGGAGCCACCTGGAGTTCTCTACAGGAAGAATTCAAAGTAGGGGCTTGGTTACCCTGGTACCCTAGGAGCCGCATGGAGTTAGCATCAGCAGGAAGTCACCGCTATCACCCCTAGGCTGGAGTTTCAGGGGTGGGGGATTCAGCCAGCCTGGGTATTCACATCCTGCCTCCACCACCTCTCTGGGCTTCAGTTTCCATTGGTAACTCTCAAAATTAGGGTTGAAATGTCAAAAGAAGCCAAGATTGTATGTCCACTGCAATATGACCACAGATGCATTTAGTTCTCTAGTAGTGGCCAAAGTTTTTCCACTGTGAAAGAGAAAAAAAAACCAGGGAGTAGGTTGAGGATAGCAAACTCTTTCTGTAAAGATCTGGATGGTGAGTATTTTAGGTTTTGCAGCCACCTGGGCTCAGTTGCAATGCTCAGCTCTGCCAGTGCAGTGGGAGGGCCCTCATGGATGCCACGTAAATGAACGGGCACGGCCGTGTGCCAGTAAAACTTTATTTACAATAGCAAGCAGCGGGCCAGACGCAGCCTGGGGGCCAGAGTTTGCTAACCCCTGGTTGAACACGTTTCCCCAGATGCCTCTATCGCTTGGGACAGTGGAAGGCTGGCAACAAGCTACGTGTCCCTCAGCAGGGGACTGAGTGACTAACTCCTGGCATGCCCTGAGGATAGAGTATCATACAACCGTGAAAAGGGGTGTGTGGCCTTGTAGATCCCAGACTTGAGGCCAAGTGAAAAAAGTGTAGAAGCAGGACAGGGACAGCAGGATGCTATTTATATAAAACACTGAAGGCGAACACACAATACTGAAGACTGGACATAAAAAATTTTTATTTTTTTAAATTAAAAAAAAAATTTTTTTATTTTGTCAATATACCATGTGGTTGATTATTATGACCCATCACCGAAACCTCCCTCCCTCCTCCCTCTCCCCCCTCC
>NW_007799245.1:0-1265 GCF_000696425.1 Galeopterus variegatus | reverse complement strand
CAGTGAGCGCACCGGCCATTCCTATATAGGATCCGAACCCGCGGCGGGAGCGACGCTGCGCTCCCAGCGCTGCACCCTCCTGAGTGCGTCACGGGGCAGGCCTTAAATTCCAGAATTCTAGCCCCAATCCTCCTTGCCAGAACTTTCCAGATGACCCCACCAGACCTTCATTATCCTAGTCAGGATAATACTAGAAAATGGAACTAATACATTTATAAGATCCACTTCTCAAAGTTCCATGGCTGTAAGCACTCCTATTAGAGCCTGCAGTCTGCTGGGGATGCCTTGACATGTCATTTAAATAGAACTTGTAAACGTATCATGGCACCACTCTCCTTTACCCAGCAACTTTAAATACCACTGATTTCCCTTCAACAGGATAACATTCCCTGTTTTGAGGCTTTTTTACTGTGTGACTAAATTCCCCTGGCAGGCCTAGGAGTGGATTTCAAGGACCCTCCAACTCACAGGAACCCTTTCCCACCCAGCCCAACCCCACAGGCTGCCCTTCCCACCCAGGCCCACCAGGGTGATGAGGATGGAACTGCTGACACTGCACATCAGTAGCTTGAAGAAGAGCAGGACCCCAAAGCTGTGGTCCGGATGCTCATTTATGAAAATTCCTCTCCAGCCTGATTTCCCGCAGTTCTTGTTCTTCAAGGCGCATGCACATCTGCACAGCAGCATCTGCTTCCTTGGAATGTGGCTGCAATGTGTGGATTCCTGCAGTGCATAAATGAGACATACGAATCACGGTGGGTTAACGCTGCAGGCTAGAGGCAAAGCACAGATGCTGGTCAGGGAGTTGGTAGGCCTGGGTCCTGCTGTCATTCTACACTAACTAACCTTGGGCAGGTGGCTCTGTCTAGAAAAGACTCTGTTTCCTCCACTATCCAGCACAGGGAGTTGCACCAGGTGGTCTCTTCTGGTCCACCTAGCCCTGATAGTCTGTGTATCTAAGACCTTAAAAATCATGGCCCAATTCCATGATTATCACGCTTAAAGCCCAGGGAAGGGCAATTCATTGGCCAAGGTCACACTTGGACCAGAATTTACATCTTAAGACTCTCAGTCTTTTCTTCTTTTGAGTAGATTAAACTGTAGTGGCATCCCCACCTATGAATGCTGAGGTTTTTAAGTTGTAACATAAGACAAACGTTGTCTATAATCAAACTTACTCTCAAAAATCCCCTAAATATTGTAGAGCACTATCTTTCAGATGTTTAGAAGAAACAATGTTTTTTCCAGAAATGCAACAAGTGACA
>NW_007799244.1:0-1265 GCF_000696425.1 Galeopterus variegatus | reverse complement strand
CAAAACTAGAGAGAGCCTTGTGTCAAGAGATTTGTGTATGTGGGCTTTTGTCTAATGGAATGTATTTTAAAATTGATATATAGAAAGCCCATAGCTTTTTAAAAATAAGTTGTATCCACTTAGACACAAAGGAACGGGTCAAAATGAAAAGAAGTCTCTGAGCCACCAGCTTACTATCAGCAGGAAACAGTCTGAGAGTACTGTTCAGCTGCAAGCACGAGCCATTCTTTATAAAAAGGAAAGCCGTATCACAAAGTGGAGGCAAGAACCCAGAAGATCAAAGAGTTAAGAGCAATGGATTCAAGAATCACTCTCAGGAAGCACAACAACCATTCCCTTCCCCTAAATGACATGTGTTCAGTGGGTTACAGAATGGCAATGGAGCAATAATCATGTGCCCTCTGCCCCCCACCCCCTCCACTGCCAGATTTGCAAAGGGAATGTCTATTGCAGCTAATCCTTTCTCTTTTCCACATTGAATGTTGGGTGTGTGGGGCAGATAACTTGTTTTGGTTCACGGCTCTCAGCACCTGAGGAGCCAAACTTAAGGGCCCTCATCTATGCCTGAAACTGACTTATATGACAAGATGCTAGATGCCAGGCCTGAACCCAAGGCCGAAGTGGGATGATACTTTGTGGATCCTAGGCAGAAGGTGAGTATATTTCGAATGTAGGAAAGGCATGAATCATTGAGGTCCAGAAGGCAGATTGTGGTGGTCTGTTACACTGGTGACCCCTGATGATCCGTACTTCCCAGATTCACACTTCTGTGTAGTCCCTGCCCACATTGTCTCTGGGACTGGCTGTGTGACTTGTGTTGACCAATGAGATTTTAGCAAAGTGACACAAGCAGAAGTTCGGTAAGCACTTGCACTCTGGGTGTGGTCTCTCAGTATACTACCTCTCAGAAGCCATATTCCATGAGTTAAAAGAGCTCAGATTAGACTGCTGAATTCTATGTGGAGAGAGGCCCTGGAGGGTAAGAAGCCACGTTGGATGCTCTGTCTCTATCTCTAGTTAATCTATCAGCTAAATGTAGCCACACAAGTGACTTCAGTTACATCATGTGGAACAGAAAGATAGCCCTGTTGAGTCAGTCAATTCACAGAATTGTGTGAAATGATAAATCATTGTTGTTTTAAGCAAAAGATTTTCAAACTACAGTCTGTGGAACAAATTTGTCCTGCTACTATTTTTAAATAGAATTTTATTGAAAAACTGTCATGCTCATTTGTTTATATGACATCTGTGGCTGTTTTTGCACT
>NW_007799243.1:0-1266 GCF_000696425.1 Galeopterus variegatus | reverse complement strand
TTCAACCCAAAAAGATCCTCCCCAAGACATATTACAGTTAAATTTGCAAAGCTCAATGACAGAGAGAGAATTCTACAAGCAGCAAGAGAAAAGCATCAGGTCACTTATAGGGCAACCCCAATCAAACTAACAGTAGACTTCTCAACTGAAATGCTACAGGCCAGAAGAAAGTGGAATGATATATTCGAAATACTAAAAGAAAAAAAATGCCAGCCAAGAATTCTTTACCCAGAAAGGCTCTACTTCAGAAATGAGGAAGAAATAGTGTATTTCCCAGACAAACAAAAGTTGTACTAGTTCTCCACCACACAACCAGTCCTGCAAGAAATTCTCAAGGGAGTCATTCATCTGGAATCTGAATAATGGTGTCCATTATCACAAATATACAAGAAAGAGCAAAACCCACTGTTAAAACAAAAATGCCAGCAAGAAAGAGAAAGAAGCTAAATCATCCCCCCCCTAAATTCCCAACTAACATTGAAGAAGAGAAATAAAAGGGAAAATAATAATCAAAAGATATTTAAACCATCTAAACAAGAAGCAATTAAATGACAGGAATTAAGCAACATTTGTCAACAATTACCCTAAATATAAATGGACTAAACTCCCAATTCAAAAGACACGGACTGACTGATTGGATTAAAAAGCCAGACCCAAGTGTATGCTGTCTTCAAGAAACCCACCTCACCTGTAGAGACACACATAGACTAAAAGTGAAGGGATGGAAAAAGATATACCATACAAATGGAAACCAAACACGAGCAGGAGTAGCTATTCTTATATCAGACGAAATAGACTTTAAACCAAAAAACATAAAGAAGACAAAGAAGGCCACTATATAATGATAAAGGGATCTATCCAGCTAGAAGACATAACAATCATAAACATGTATGCACCCAATACTGGAGCACCCAGATATATAAAGCAAATACTCTTAGACCTACAGAAAGAAATAAGACCTAATACATTAATAGTGGGTGATCTGAACACCCCTCTCTCAGTATGGGACAGATCTTCCAGGCAACAAGTCAACAAAGAGTCACAGGATTTAATCCACAACCTAGAACAACTGGACTTGACAGATATATACAGAACATTTCACCCAACAGCTAAAGAACACACTTTCTTCTCATCAGCTCATGGTACATTCTCCAGGATAGACCACCTATTAGGTCACAAATCTAGTCTCAGTAAATTTAAAAAATTTGAAATCATTCCAACTATCTTTTCAGACCACAATGGACTAAAATTGGAAATAAACAATAA
>NW_007799242.1:0-1266 GCF_000696425.1 Galeopterus variegatus | reverse complement strand
GGACTCCTCAGTATCCCTTCTTTCACTCAAGAAGTTAGAGATGTTCTTGCTTTTTAGTCTGCAAATGTTTATTAAACAATCACTTAGAGGAGCCAAGGGCAGCTCCCTCCATCTGGAAGCAGGCAAGAGAGCACTCTCAGGGTCCCAAGGCAGAAGCCAAAGGCAGCATCCCCCACCCAGAAGCAAGCAAGGGGCACACCTAATATACCACTTCCATGTGGGTGCCCCACCACAGCCGCCACAAAAACAGCAGACACCACAGTAGTAGCCACAAACTGCCAGACATTCTACTGCATTGACACAAGGAGAGTCGCCAGTGGAGACGGGAAAAAGGAGAGGAGGCCTCCTCAAAGCCCAGTCCAGAGTGATAGAAGAAGCAACTGCTCTATCAGATGACCAGACATCAACATAGAGATACTAGAAATATGAGAACCCAAGAAAATATGACACCACCAAAAGAATACAGTAATTCTCAAATATCAGACCCTATGGAGAAGGAAACCCTTGAAATGAATAATGAGCAACAACCTTAAGGAAACTCTCTGAGATATGAGCAGACTCAGACAACATAATGAAATGAGAAAAAAAATCCAGGATATGAAGGAAGAAATTTACCAAGTGATTAATATCTTAAAAAAGAATGTAAAACTTATGGAACTGACTCACTTAATGAAATAAAAACCACAACCAATAGCTTAAGCAGCAGGCTAGAACAAGCAGAAGAAAGAATTCTGATCTTGATGATAGCCTTTTTGAAATAATCCAGGCAGACACACAAAAAAGAAAAAACAATTTTAAAAAGTGAGGAAAATCTAAGAGAGCTAGCAAACAAGCTTAAGCACACAAACATTCAAATTATGAGTGTTCCAGAAGGGGAGGAGAAAGGGAAAGGCATGGAAAACCTATTCAATGAAATAACAGAAAACTTCCCAAGTATAGGGAGAGACATGGACATTCAGATGCAGGAGGCTCAATGATCCCCAAACAGATTCAACCCAAAAAGGTCCTCTCTAAGACACATTATAGTCAGCCCGGCAAAGCTCAAAGACAAAGAGAGAATCTTAAAAGAAGCAAGAGAAAAGTGTCAAATCACCTATGAGGGATTCCCTATCAGATTAACAGCAGACTTCTCATCAAAAACTCTACAGGCCAGAAGAAAACGGGATGATTCACTCCAAATACTAAAAGAAAAAACTTCCAACCAAGAGTACTATACCCAGCAAGGCTATCCTTCAGAAATGAGGGGAAAATAGTGTATTTTCCAGA
>NW_007799241.1:0-1266 GCF_000696425.1 Galeopterus variegatus | reverse complement strand
AGTAGTAATTCCTCCCTCTCTAGAATGATAAGATTTTTCCATCCTGCCGTGGAAAAAAGGAAAGAGAAACCCCTTCTAAGTTTTTGTGGGGTCGAGTGTTTTGAGATGTACTCTAATCATGAACCAGCTTTTCTACCTCTGCAACCAATGAATGTAATTTTTCCCTAGGTCTCTTGTGGCTAAAACTAACTCAGCCATAGCCTCCAAGATAGAAAGAATCTGGATGATTTGGCTCTCAGGCTGGAAGAACATGATCTGCTCTCATTCAGAGGAATGCATAGCTTCATTATTCCAGATTCGAATGTTTTAGAGTTCATCACCAGCTAATCTGTATTATTATCTGATTATATCTTTTCTTATCACAACAGCTCTGTGTCAATAAAATAATACTGCCTTTGTGACCATTACAGTTTCTCAGGTGTTAGAATAGAATTCATTATTTTTTTTAATGTTTTTTATCATCTGACAATATGGTGCTCTTAAACTCATTACATTTGGACTTAACATTTTGAGCGTTTCTTTTCAAGAGTAGTGATGGATTTGTGCAGATACATCTACTTGTTTCTCCTACTGACCAAATACAAACGGTTCTGAAACTACTGGATTAAGGGTGCAGATTAAATCCATAAAAAGAAGCAGTCAACACAACAGCCAATTAGACTGCATCTGATGTTATGTTATCTGTCTACATTGAGAACATATAAAACTTATAACTGTTTCCTATAGGGATGTGTCATTTCCCTACATTGCACAGACTCCTTTTTAAGAAGTAGTTGTGCTATTGTAGGCAAGGGCTTTGTTTTCACCTTATGGATTCTGTTTGGTACCTTGGGGGCTGACTGCTATGAAATGTAGAGCCAAATTTGCTGCCATACTCATGTCATTCTCTCATTATTTAGTTGTTTTCATTAGTTCATTTATTTTTTGATCTGTGATTAATCATTTCTGGATAAGGCAGTACTTTATGGAAATACTCCCATAATAATCCTGATCTCATTAGCACCAGATTTTAACTCACTATACTATTGAAAAGACTTTCAATTTGGTTATGTTCCTTTTAGTCCCAGTGGCCACTGCAGTTAGCTACCTTTTCCAGGTATATGTGCTAAGCCCTTAAAATCTTTATTTGTTTGTCACAGGTCATAGAGAAGAGATACTTTTTAAGAGATGGTAATCAGGTTGGTATCTATCTTTCCTTGATAACATGGATTCTTAAATTTTCAGAGAGGTGATTTCCAAATTTATTTTCAGAAATGATCAAAAAAA
>NW_007799240.1:0-1266 GCF_000696425.1 Galeopterus variegatus | reverse complement strand
AGGTGCGGGCGCAACACCGAGGGTTGCGATCCTGTTGCCAGTCCCGGTCCGGTACGGGCGCGACACTGAGGGTTGCGATCTGTTGCCGGTCACGAAAAAAGACAAAAAGGAAAAAAAAATAAAAAAGAGGAGAAAACATTCAAATTAAGTAATTGAGAAAAGAAAAACAAATTTAAGGATAAGCTCTGAAGCCAATGAAAGTCTTTGCTTTGTGGTTCTTTTAAGCCAGTGGCTCTTAAATGTTAGCAGGCATCAGAATCACCTTGTCGAAACACAGATTGTTTAAACAAAGATTGCCCAGTCTCGACTTCAGAGTTTCTCATTCAGTAGGTCTGGGGTGAACGCTGAAAATTTGCATCTCTAGCAAGTTTCCAGGTAATGCTGATCCTGCTAGTCTGAGAACCATACTTAGAGAACTATTGCTTTAAAAATATCTCTTGTATGCCCTTGTCAGAAATGACTGAGATTCCCAGAAGCAAGAATAGAAATAAAGGCAAAATGTACACAGTGATATCTGATACTGGGGTGAGAATAGGTATTGTGTACAGTTTAAGAAAAAACAAGACTATCACTAAGCCGTTATGCTACTTATGTTGATACTATTTTGTATGTTGCATAAAAAAATCATTGAACAAATCAAAAGGATGTGTGCAGAATAGAAAATTATTTATATGTTATCAAATCTCACTTATTTTCTCTTCATAGCTTATAAGAGAATATGAACTGTACAGTTTTCCAGCTAGTTATCCATACTGGAAAAGAAACAAAAACAGGGAGTATTGAAATAAAAGGGAGGCAGAATATTTCTGAATTGCATTTGTAATAATAAAAAAAAAAATCTTACCTGTCTTTAGTTGTGGTACCTAATTGCTTTAAGCATATGGAAGTATTTTTTTCATATTTTCTTTGTGTAAAACTAACATAATACCTTTTTGATGATTGTGTTTCATTGTGACTAAGGCAGTTGACATCTACAATATGCTTTTTTGGGTTTTTCAATAGCTTTTTCAATATTGACTCATAATCTTTCTTAAAATTAAACTTCTTTGGCAAAAAGAAAAAAAATTGTTTTTAAAAAAATGAAAACTCCAGTAATTTTGTAGTATCTTTGGGGGACGGTGCCCCATTCCTAAGGTGGTCCAAGACCTATGCATTGAAGCCAAGAGATTCCAGACCTGTCACCATCATGTCAATCTTACAACTTTTCTAACAGGTCCTCCCTCCCAGAAACCCAATTCAACTTTCTACTTGGACCAGAACCATGCT
>NW_007799239.1:0-1266 GCF_000696425.1 Galeopterus variegatus | reverse complement strand
TATAACAGCACCAATCCCGTTAATGAGGGTGGAGCCCTCGTGACCTAATCACCTCTGAAGGGTCCTACCTCTAGATACTGTTGAATGGCAATTAAATTTCAATATGAGTTTTGGAGAGACAAACATTCAAATAGAAGCATGCTCTTACAAATCATAATTACATGTTTCTGTTTAGTAGAATTTAATACTTATAAGGCCCTCCATCTATATCCTACAACTGCCTTTTCTACCCATTGCAATTTGGTGGTCAGGGCACTGAGCAGTATCTTCTGCTCTCCATGAATCTTGGAAGGTTTAGAAGAATACATTACTTGACATACAAAATAGTAATTAAAAATTCAAAGATCATGCAATGACCACCACCAGAAACGTGTAGTAGTTGTTGGCTGTGCTGCTTCATTAATTTGCCAACTGAAAATTAGATACAATGCATGTCATGATCTAAGTGTCCAAATGTGGGAGAAAAACTAAAATGCCTTTAATTGTTGAAGTTATCCATATTTTCCAAATCCAGTGTGGATATGATTTCTGAAAAGTACTCAGGGCTCTGAGTAGTAATGATGACCTAGAAGAGGTGATTTGCACAGCTCTTGTGAATGGCATTTCTTCCCTGGAAAGGAAGATTTCCCAACCTGTACGAAAATTATGTGATCCCTGTACTTTCCTCTGCACTTGGCCAATCAAGATAGACTTGATAGTGAGCAAGGTGATATGCTGTGCTTGCAAGGTTGCTAATTCATTGGATATTGCTATAGTGAGCAAAGCCTATAAGGCATCTTTTAAAGACAAGGAATTTTAGGTGGACAGACCACCTATTCTCACAAAACACCATTTTATTTCTAAATTTAGGAGAAATATTTTAAGAGATTGATATTTTGTTTCTCTCTCCCATCACTTACCATTTCCAGTGAAATAAACTACTGTTCATGTGTCTGTTTTTTACCCTCTTCCTGTGAATTCCTTTGTCAGAAAAACTGATTTGCCTAGATTGAAATTTTAAATGTTAATATATTTATTGCCCTACCCTGCTCATTCTATTAAATTAGTGGCAAATCAAAAGCATTTTAAATTGAGAATTTATATGCTACTTTACTTTCTGTGGAAAAATGTATCATACCAAAACAGTATAAGTAAACCCCATGAATTCCAGCTCATTATGAGTTGATACTTTTCAAAGTGGAAAGACTATATAGTCAGTAATACTGAGCAATGATTATAAATTTCAAATGGTCTGTGCTAATTTCCATTATTTGCAAATAATAATTA
>NW_007799238.1:0-1266 GCF_000696425.1 Galeopterus variegatus | reverse complement strand
ATGAAAGCTGGTTGTTTAAAGGACCCTGGCACCTCCCCTCCCTCTCTCTTTCTTCCTCTCTCCATGTGATCTTGTACCTGCTGGTTGCCCAACACTTTTGCTGTGAGAAGCAGCAGTTTGAGGCCCACACCAGATGCAGCTGTGCCAGAATTGTGAGCCAAATAAATCTTTTTGTATTTCTTTATAAATCACCCAGTCTCAAGTATTCTGTTATAGCAACACAAAAATGGACTAATACAATAGGGAACTATCCTCTCACTGAGACTGAGAGACAGAGGCCCTATCCTTCCTGGTGATTATATTTCAGAAGAATGGCTTTTCATGTCCCTGAGAAAGAGACTCCTGTGTTGTAGGAGATACATATATATCTCAAAGAGGCAAAGGGTACATACGTATCTCAAAAAGGTACATATATATCTCAAAGGGGCAGACAAGGAGTAGGTCCTTTTCAGAAAGTGCTCTAAGAAGTGGAGGTCAGGGGCCTATACAAGGGTATAGGCTAGAACAAACAGTAAATTCTTTTTACAGCCCCAAGCTTTTCCAGACAGAGACTCAGAATGGGGCTGAGATGTCCCAGAGAGACAGGCTTGCACTGCCGGAAGCCATGTTAAAGTTTCTTCAAGTCTCTTAGTGCATTTATTTGAATGAATTGTTTGTGCTGAAAGTTTTGGCAATTTTCAGTCATGATGAGTAGTTTTGGGCATGTAGTAAATCAGTAACTCATGGTCAGATACTCAGTTTCTACAAGGGCCCAGTGGAATTCTAGGAGTGATTTTGAAAAGATGTAAAATTGTCCCTCGCAGATGAAATAACCTTACTTCTGTAAAGAAATGCACGATGCAATATGATACATCGTCCTTTATTTTGGACGGCATGTTCGTTCTCCTGACCACTGAAATACTTGCTAATGTAATAGGCCTCTGAGATTTCTTGAGGTTTATTTCTCATTCTCTGGAGTGTATGTTCTAAGGGACTTATCTAATGTGATAGATACTTTTTGATCATCTGGTCCAGTTAGCATGATATCTCTGCCATAGCACATGAATTTGATGTTCAGGATGTCCAGAGGGTCCATATCCTTCTGGACTGTATTATGATAGAGGGCTGGAAAGTTCACATAGCCCCGGCCAAGAACGATTAAATGTGTATGGTTATCCATGCTTGCAATTGTGAACCATTTCTGATTCTCTCTCCTGATAGAACATAAAAGAATTCATTCACCAAAACTATGATCATTTATCATGTCTCTGAGTCTGATGTAGAGCT
>NW_007799237.1:0-1266 GCF_000696425.1 Galeopterus variegatus | reverse complement strand
TATTTAGTCATGATAATATTGTGTGTATGCTTATACATGAGGGGTCTTAAAAAGTTCATGGAAGGATTTATATTATCTTTCAATTCAATTTTTCCATGCACTTTTTGAAGTACCCTCGTGTGTGTGTGTGTGTATGTATGTGTGTGTGTGTATATATACATGAATAAACTAACAGTTAATGGAAGGATTCATATTATCTTTTAATTTTATTTTTACACAAACCTTTTGAAGTACCCTTGCATGTGTGTGTGTGTGGGTGTGTGTGTATATATACATGAGTATACTAACAGTTAATGGAAGGATTCATATTATCTTTTAATTTTATTTTTACACAAACCTTTTGAAGTACACTTGTGTGTGTGTGTGAGAAGACAGAGAAAAATGGATTTTATTTGCTAAAATTGTATTTAACAATATATCCCTATAATCCCACTATGATCCCAATATCCCTATTGGTCTGTAGTATTCTTTTCATGCAATTTCTTTATCAGGTTTTGGTATCTGTAGAAACTCTTGTGAAATTACTTTACTCATTTCTAAAATTTGTAATTATTTTTTCTTCTGTATTTCTTTCCTGCTGAGTGTGGCCAGAAATCATATGCTTTTATTCATCTCAAAAAAACAGTTTCTGGTTTTGTTTATTTCTCTAGTTTTCTTATTTCATTGCTTTCCTCTTTTATCTTTATTATTTCCTTTATTCCATTTAGTCTGTATTTCATTTTCTCTTTGGTTTTTGATTTCTTAAAGTGAGAAATGGCCAATAGGTACATGGAAAAATGATCATCATCAGTAGCCATCAGGGAAAGGCAAATTAAAATTACATTGAGATACTACCTCACTCCAGTTAGCCTGGCTATAATCAAAAACACGGTAAATGACAAATGCTGGTGAGGGAGAGAAGGGAACACTCCTGCACTGTTGGTGGGACTGTAAATTAGTACAACCACTATGGAAAACAGTATGGAGGTTCCTCAAACAACTACAGATAGATCTTCCACATGATCCAGCAATCCCAGGTCTGGGCATATACCCAGAAGAATGGAAATCACCATTTCAAAGGAATTTCCACACTACTATGTTCATCGCAGCTCTGTTTACAATAGCCAAGACATGGAACCAACCTAAATGTCCATCAATGGATGATTGGATAAGGAAACTGTGTGGGGTGTGTGTGTGTGTGTGTGTGTGTGTGTGTGTGTGTGTATACACACACACCATAGAATACTACTCTACCATAAAAAGGAATGAAATTCTCCCATTTGCAAC
>NW_007799236.1:0-1266 GCF_000696425.1 Galeopterus variegatus | reverse complement strand
TTCTTATAATTGTATTTTATCTTCTCGAAGTATAGCTGAAGGTAAATTGTAAACTATAAAGTACTATATCCAACTTGTAAAGTATTTTCATCATCTCATCCTTTGTAAATCAAGACCACCCTTAACCCAGGATATTTTAAGGATTTACCAGAATTATATCTTTTAGGAATGGCCTCTGACAGTCCAAATGTAATATAATAAATGCAAGGGCTTTGCCAGGGCGAATTCCTGAAAAGAACACAGATCCACAGAAGCAGTTCACAAAGTCCTGTGAGTCTTGGTCAGTGATTACATCCTGTCGCAGTGTTAACGAGCACTGGCAAGCAACCTGGAGGTGGGAGATGGAGAAAGAAGTGACGAAAACGTCAACATTCCTCAAGCAGATATGTCATGGAATGAGTTGGAGTATACGAAGACATTGTGTTCAGAGATAAAGGCGATGAGAGTTGACCATCTCCATACCAGATTACTGCTGTCTTATTTAAAGAATCTCATGTTGAAAACAAACACATTCCTGCAGAGAATTTTTAGTACTGACCTTTGTTCAGTGCATAATATTCTGGATGACCTTTGGACAGGAACATTATGCTGTACTTTCTTGTCTTACAGTTATAACACTTCAAATAAAAATTTTGCACATGTGGTATGACAGTTGCAAATGAGCATTTGAGGTGACAAGAACTTTATTTGAATTCAAGGCTATTTTAGGGAGATTATGTGTTAATCACTCTACATAGGATGCCTTTGTTTGGTCATGGTTCTAGTGAGGTGTGAATTTGCAAAGATTTTCCAGAAAGAATCAGACTTGGGAGTATGTTGAACTTAAGTGAATTTTTAACATGTCTAAAAGCATTCCTAAGAGCACTCTTGGATTGGGTTTTTAACTGTTTTAGCTCTGGGCAGGAGGAAGGCACATAGGATAAGAGATTTTCTCCTTATTTTTCACAGGACATTTTGTTGACCAAAAACTTCCAAGTGTGCCCCACTGCATGGTTTCCAAAAGCACTTTCTTCTGCTGGGTAAACCCAGAGGCTGTGTGCTCTTTTCTCAACCTCTTACGAGATAAACTGATATTCTCACCCATGTTCTCAGGCGGTGACCTTTGGCACATTTGACCTGTTGTCTTCTACACTTGAAAAATGGACTGTGAAGGAAAGAAAAGAAAAACTGGTGTCAGTGAACCAAGCAAAGAAAAAAGAAGGGGAAAGGAACTAACGAGAAATTGAAGAAGGCAGATGGAAATGAATTATGTGATGGGTGGGGGGA
>NW_007799235.1:0-1266 GCF_000696425.1 Galeopterus variegatus | reverse complement strand
AAACACTGTGCTACAGTTGTCACCGATGATTGTGAAACAGGGACTTCCCATTAGGATTTAAGGGAACAGTGTGGAAAATCTACTATTATATAACTACTGTGTGATCTGGCAAGGGTTATAACAGAGACCTGTGTGGTTTGTTTCATATATAAAAAGGAGATAGCTAGTACTGTTGGGTGGAATGCTGAGGAATGACTCTCCTTGAAGAGCTTCGTGAGTCAAAAGCTTAATTGTGAGTAAGATTTAGTAGGCCAGAAGTAAGAAAAAAAAAATTTGCCTTTTCAGCACAGAGACTAGTATAACCAAAGTCCTTACATTCCATAGCACATTTAAGGAATTGCAAGTAAAGTTTGTTAATGGTTTGTGGTCTTTGAGAGAAAAATCAGAGGTGAAAATAGAGAATCAGATGAATTGCACCATCAAGCGGATTGAGTGGCACATTAACGGGTCTGAACTTCAAATAAAGGCAAGCTGCTGAAGATCTTAAAGCAAAAAGACAGGGTTAGAGTATTTAAAAACAGATTTTTAAAAATCCTGCTAGAAAGAGTGGATTAGAGCAGGTTTTTCCTGCAGTCATTCTTATTTGCTCTTTGGGTTTCTAAATCCTTCTGCTATTATAAATTGTTTTCTTTATATGGACTTTAAACCAACTCTAAATTTTTACTATACAATAATGTCCGTGAAAAAAATATACTTATATTTAAGTATGCTTACATATAATTTATAAATATTTATGAATATACATACATACATAGATTGGTAGATTTTCTGCACCTATGATATCAGAAGTTTGACAGGATGTTCATATATATATATATATATATATATATATATACACACATACGTGTGTGTGCATTTTATGATGCCTTTTAAATTAAATATATAAATTATAGAACAAAAAATTCATTTATGTATGCTGAACATACTTTTGTACTATAAATGATAGAGACTACTGCAATAGTTTCTAAGATATGGCAAGGCTCGTTCTGATTCTCTCCATAGAACAAACTAGCTATTTAAAGAAATCACTTCAAGTAAAGCAACAAGTAAAATATGAGTATAAATTATTATTTAATAACTCTTATTTTCTCACTTAGCTGATGGCAAATAAAGAAACTCATTAGAGGCTAGAAACCTCCTACAAATGAGAGTCCTGAAGAGAAGCAGAGAATTCAAGTTGGCTTTTTCTTTGGGCTTATTTGCCTATCCCTAGTGGCCTATAGCCAGAATTTGAATGGACACAAAAAGAAGGGCTCAGCAGGATGA
>NW_007799234.1:0-1266 GCF_000696425.1 Galeopterus variegatus | reverse complement strand
GGGCGGGAGTGCCGCCGCACTTCCCAAGCGGCGCACTATCCAGTGCGCCACCGGGCCGGCCCCTGAAATGTAACTTTTAATAGCAAAACATAACATACTGAGTGAAGGGCAACTGTATTTAAATTGCCGTGTTTCTTTGAAGAAGAGTGTCAGAACCTCTCTCCTCCTTTTGTCTTAAAGGAGAATTAATAAGTCAATGACTAAAGAGGATTCTTTATCTTAAAAGCAATGAATATGAGAGTCTTTATTGTTGCTATAGAAGGTTGGACTAGATGATCTCCAAGGTCTCTTCCAAATCTTAAGATCTTTGAAAGTTTTGTTTAGCACCTGTAGCGTGTCTCTACAAGGAGGCTGAAAGGTATGTCAAGAGTGGTTTTTCCAGTTTTGGTATATGTACTGGCAAGCATATATTAAGATTATTAGGAAACAGTTCCTGATACCAGAAAAGACAGAAAATGGTAAGTGCTGTGATAAATAGAGCTCTAAAGGAGAGGTCACATCAGGTGGAGGTGGGAGTTTAGTGGTAGCTTGATAGATGATAGAACTGGTTTATGAAGATGACCTTAAAGAAGATTTGATATTTAGAGATAGAAGGAGCAGCAAGGAGTTATACAGTTTATAACTGAGAGGAAACTTACCAATTATCAAGTCTAGCCCACTCATTTTATGTAGCAAAGCTGTGAAAGTCCAAAAAATCCCAGGAAAGAATAGGATAACGTTTACTTAGCATTTGTTATTTCCTTTGTCCTTCTATCAGGATTGTTTACAGGGATCTTGCCCTAGTCTTACTGTTAACATCTTGAGAAAGAGATGGATTCATGTCTTAGCTCCTACCTCAAACACTTAGAAACAGTGCCTTGAATATAATAGTAAATTTAAAAAAAAATTTTTTACTTTATTTTTTTGGCAGCTGGCTGGTACAGGGATCGCAGTCTGGACCTTGATGTGGTCAGCACCACACTAACCAAATGAGCTAATTGGCCAGCCCCTATAAATAGTTAATTTTTAGGGGTACATAAAGGAAAAGGAACCATAAGAGTACTGGAAAATGCTTTTTAAAAGCAGTTCGGTCAAAAAGGGCTCTTTCAAAATTTGAAAAAGATTTGCTACATAATGCAAATCGTTTAACAGTCTGCAAAGATACGGGCCGGCCCGGTGGTGCACTCGGTAGAGTGTGGCACTTCGGAGTGCGGCCGCGCTCCCGTCGAGGGTTCGGATCCCATATAGAGACCAGTCTGCTCACTGGTTGAGCGCAGTGCGGGCGCG
>NW_007799233.1:0-1266 GCF_000696425.1 Galeopterus variegatus | reverse complement strand
GGCTCTCGTATTAGTTACTTCATCATGGCCATAAGCAGAAGTTGACTCCAACTAACTTAATTAAAATAAATAAATAAATAATGTATTGGAAGGGCCTAAAGGAACTCACAAAATAGAAGTAATAGCCAAAAAACAGTCTTCAAAAAGGACAGAGACCAAAGCAGCTCTGGAGATTTAGGGGAAGTAAGAGGCAGTCTCTTCAGGGCACAGATGCCTAGACAAATTAGCTCCAATCCTGTGGAGTCCTATAAGACTCAAATTTCTGGGAGAATATATCTGGCCTAGCCACAATCATGGGCTGAACTCTTTGCCAGAGGAAGGCAAGACACTTTGGTTATTGGTACTACCAAGATGATATCCAATAGGGGAGGACAGATCCCCAATACAAAACCGGTTTGCTATTCCCAAAAGAAAGGGAAATGGCTGCTAGACAAAACCAGCAGAGACGCATTACACAATGCTTACTAGAGCACAAAATCTTTAAGTAGGGTTGGCTCTTGAACATGGGGTTTCTTTTTGCTATTTAACCACTAGACTGCATAGATCCCTTCCTTCCCCTGGCATTCCTGCCTTCTCCTACAACACAGACAGACTTTCCCCACAACAATTCCACTTTATGGACAACATACAGACAATGCAAACGTTTCATCAGGACAGAAACTTCAGTTTAAGGCTCATTGGGAACAGATAGTCTCTGACTCTGCCAGTGTTCAAGGAAGACTTCCAGAGAATAAAACTCCCTTGGGTGAAGGGCAAGCTTGAACCTGTGTCCTGGGAACAGAATATGAAACAAAGTATGTCCATTCTCCTTCCCCTACTCATAACCACCAGGAGGTGGAAGCTCCTTGCCTGAAAGGGAATGTTGTGTGTTGTATTTCAAGAGTGAATGTGAGGTAGCTGCAGGCTAGTTTATCAATCAGCCCAATTCAATCCAATCTACAGACAAATGCACCAGCAGGTAAGGGAAGGAGATATTCTGGGGAAGTTCCAATGCCCTCACACCGCCTAGAGGCTAATCAGATAGTGTGTGTATGTGTTTTAAACCTCTACAAAGCTATTCACCTGAGGTCCTTAAAATTTCCGCAGATATTTTCTTGTATGATTATACCCATTTCTGAGATGGAAAATCTGAAGAACAGTACATGGAACTATGAATCAGTGATAAAATCAAGAATTGAGTTCAGGACTGCGGGATAAAACTTTCCTAGTATGCCTTCAGGACAATTTTGAAAGAAAGAAATGGGGGGGGGGGGGGGAGCAGAAAGG
>NW_007799232.1:0-1266 GCF_000696425.1 Galeopterus variegatus | reverse complement strand
CATTGGGGAACAGGTATGCCTTCGACTTGATGATTTCCATTCCTCTGGGTATATTCCTAGTGGTGGGATAGCTGGGTCATATGGTAGATCTATCTGCATATTTTTTCCTTTTTGTCTTTTTTACTGACCGGCAATGGGATCGCAACCCTTGGTGTTGCACCCGCACTGCGCTCAGCCAGTGAGTGGGAACTGGTCTCCATATGGGATCCGAACCCTTGGCAGGAGCGCTGCCGCGCTCCCAAGTGGCGCACTCTCCAGTGCGCCACTGGGCCGGCCCTCTATCTGCATTTTTTTGAGGAACCTCCATACTCCATACTAGCTAACAGAATACAGCAACACGTATGCAAAATTATACACCACGATCAAGTGGGATTCATCCCAGGGATGCAAGGTTGGTTCAACATATGCAAATCAATAAATGTGATACACCACATCAATAAAATCGAACACAAGGACCATGTGATCATCTCTATAGAGGTTTACTTTTAAACTATAAACAAGAGCAAGGTGGCTGAGAAGGACTGGCCATGGGTCAATGGTCATCAAAGCTATGTGACAGGGATATGGAGGCTCACTGTCCACTGCTGTCTGTTTTTGTGTATGTCTCAAATTCTGCATAATAAAAAGTCTTGTGAAAATTCTTTTAAAAAGAGACCATGGATTGGCAGATCATCTTGTACAGAAACATAACAGGATGAATGCAGAGTGTACACACACAGTCATGTATAAGATAAAAAATTTATGAAAAATCTCACTTTAAGTACTAGGCTCAGACTCAGAGCTCTTTGAGTTGCCCACATTGTGAGTGGAAATATGTCTCATCTCAATTTCACACATGCTTCACCTTGAGGGGCTCCATCTCAGAGAGGTTAGAACAGGTCTACAAGGAAAAGTAATACAGGGCTCCGTTTCCAAATCTGTTTTGCTTTCAGAATTTTATTGATGATTCTAGTTGTCAACATAGGAAAGTTGTTCCAAGTTGAGTAATAATAAAGAAGAAAAAAATAACCCAAGCAAGATTATCTAATTTTATATTATTGTTAATAGAACACAAGTGCAGTGATAATCTTTATAACCACATAATTAGTGATTTAGATGAAAAAGGCAAAAAAAAAAAGCCTTACATTTTATCAAATAAATACCAAATAATTCATGAATGATGCTTGTCTACATTTCCCATCTGATAAACAGAAACACCCAAACACGGACATAACATTTATTTATTTATTTTTAAAATTTATTTATTTATTTATTATTATTTTACAT
>NW_007799231.1:0-1266 GCF_000696425.1 Galeopterus variegatus | reverse complement strand
CTGGGGATGGTCTTGCTAACTAGCAAGGACCTCATCCTATCACAGTCAAGAGTGAACTAGTGACACACACATATATTCCAAGCTCTGTCCAAGGAGAGGGCCCAGAAGCAGTGAGACCTCAACAGCAGTGAGCACACTTAGTGCTTGGGTGTTGGTTTCTAAATACCATTTTCCAATTAGAAGAACATGAGTTCCTTGGAGAAGTGGCTGATTACAGGGCTGGGAATCATACAGGGAAAATACAAGATGAGCCTGGACCATCTTTTGATACTCAGAAACTAAAAAATTGCTCAAAAAACCATGGGGCTGGTCCGAAGGCAGTGAGTTATCTCAGTTGATTGTTCACAGTCAGTCACAGATTTAACTACCTGTTCTACTCTTTCCCCCTTTCTCCCTACTGCACTTGGCTAGTTTAAAAAAAAAAAAGATGTGGCAATCTGAAAGAGCTGCTAATATGGCTGAATAATTTGAGCAACAAAATAAATAATGATAGTGTTGGGTTATAACCCATAGAATAAAATAAATATCCATGAGTCCATACTGATAAAAAAAAAAGTAACAATAAATAAATGGGACGGCAGAGACAATTCTTTTTTCTCTCTTCTTTTTTTTAAGAGATGGACTCTTAGGGCTGGCCTGTGGCTCACTTGGGAGAGTGCGGTGCTGATAACACCAAGGCCACGGGTTCGGATCCCTATATAGGGATGGCCGGTTCGCTCACTGGCTGAGCGTGGTGCTGACAACACCAAGTCAAGGGTAAAGATCCCCTTACTGGTCATCTTTAAAAAAAAAAAAAAAGAGAGAGAGACGGACTCTGTGTTGCCCAGGCTGGAATGCAGTGGCTATTCACAGGCATGGTCCCACTACTGATCGCACGGGAGTTTTGACCTTCTCCGTTTCCGACCTGGGCCGGGTCACCTCTCCTTAGGAAACCTGGTGGTCCCTGTCTCCCTGGAGGTCACCACACTGATGCCGAACTTAGTGTGGACACCTGATGGGCACAGTGCACGACAGCCCAGAACGCCAGTGGATGCTAAAGTTGATAGGTGAAAGTTTGAGGAGAAGCAGGATATTTTCATAATCTTAAAGTATCTCCCCCAAAGATAGTTAATAATTACAAGGGAAAATAGTACTTTACAATGGAGAAACCCAGAAGACATCATGTTAACCACGTGACCAAGCTTCACATCACCAGGAGTAGGACGCAGTGACAGTACTCATACGTGCCCCCTGACATGAGGCACAGTGAACGGCGCACCACTTGTG
>NW_007799230.1:0-1266 GCF_000696425.1 Galeopterus variegatus | reverse complement strand
TTTGGTTTGGCTCCTGGGAGTCCTGGGGAGACTGAGGCACGGGCTCCCTCGATGTTGCAAGTGAGCGGTTGTCCTGGTTAAGCTCCGTTGGAAATCCAGGGTTCCTCCCTGAGCGTCCTGAGCATTCCCGCTTCCTGCCTCTGAGCGTCCCTTCCCAAATGCTTGTTTTCCTTCCATTCCCTTCTCGTCTGTACCAGAGGCAGGAGTGGGTGGCCTCCTTGTCGCTCAGGAGTCACAGTGCACAGCGTGGACGTGGGCTTGCCCCGCACTCAGGTACCTGAGTCTGTAGGTGTGTGCAGATGTGCGGGCTCACATGGGGCCTTGGCCGGGTCTGGTGACTTCCTCGGAGGGTGGCCACTTAGTCTGAGTGCTGTGATCAGGCTTTTCCCAAGTGCACTTGAAATTGTTCGTTGGACTTTCGAGACTCTAAGATGATCCATCAACCTGTGTTGCAAATCTTCTCCAGCTTTAGAAATTAGTTTAAAATTAAAGTTACAGACAGGCCCAGTCTCCCTAGACCCTGGCTTCATCTTAACAAGGAGCCCCCTGATATCGCACTTGAGGAAAACACTGCTGAACGCCAGTTAATTAACGGGAGGACCCTCCACCAGCCATTCTCCGGGCCGTGAGCTCAGCTCACTTCAAGTCTGGGGCTCATGTTCTAGCTGAAGTTTGGTTCTGAGGCCTCAGCCTGAATGGAAGATCCAGTTGGGATCGATGTTGACAATACAGAGGGGAAACTGTGTGGCGGGAAAGGCCAGAGTGCCCTGAGCCGGAAGCTGAGATTTTCCTTAGGAGGACCCCGAGGAGGAAGTTGGGGGGGGCAGGGTGCTGTGCCCAGGGCTCGCCCCCTCCCACCTTCATTAGGGGATATGTGATTGATCACGTTACGCTGTGATGCAGTCCAGCTTCATTTTGTGTCTCTTGTTTGCAAAGAAACAATTAGCATCCAATAAGTTCAGATGCTTTTCCAAGTGCTTATTCATCCCACCACTATTTATTAAGCATTTAGTGTGTGCCGGGCACTGTCCGAGACACTGGGGACACAGCAGTTAAGACACCAGCAGCCTCTGTCTTCATGGACTTTATGTTCCAGGGGAGGAGAGTCGGACAACCACAGACGAGTAGGTGGATGTCCGATGTCTCAGAGGCGGGAAGTATCTTGAGGGAAAGTAAAGCAGGGGCGGGGGTGTGTGCAGCCAGGAAAGCCCCTCCCGAGGGGATATTTAGGTAAAGCCTGGTGGGTGGGGAGGAGGTGGGGAACCA
>NW_007799229.1:0-1266 GCF_000696425.1 Galeopterus variegatus | reverse complement strand
TTTGCCTATTTTTCTATATACCTGTCATAAGTCAGCCACTAACTTCCTGGCATGATGCTTAAATTCCTCTCAACCATGTGAGGTAATCGACCAGTTTTCTTTTGCTTGCAGTATCACTCCAGAAACTCTCCATCTCTTTGATGTAATGATTTTTTTTAAACATTTTTTTCTGCTCCCTGCTGCTTATCCCTATTTATTCTAAGTTTCTTTTCTCTGTTTGCCTTGGTCTTTTTCTTCCACATTAGAAGTCTTCCTCAAATTTCTGTTGATCCCTCATGGCTAATAGTGAGGTGACAAAAAGCTAATTAGAAGCTCTATGTGTCACCTGTGGGCCTCACTACAGAGTGATTGAAGGAAACTGATGGTTTCATTGGAGCACCAAAATACCATCATCTGTAGATCTTTCGTTTGGGGTCAGTCTCCACTAGGAGGATTCCTTCAATCTCCTCCCTGGGGATGTACTCGAGGCTGCCAATATTCAGAGAGTTTTACAGGACGAAGAGGGCTAGGCATGGTCCCAATGTTCAGAGTATAGGTTTTCACTTAACCTACCTGTGAGGTTCAGCTATTCCCCCTGCCCTCAACTGCACCTGCTGTTCCTGAGTGCCAGGTTTCTTTGATTCTGTGTTTCTAGCTGAAAAAGAGAAAGAAAAGTGAAAGAAGTCACTGGCTGTGCAGGGTGAGGAAAAAGAGCTGAGGTCTAACTGCCCCGATAAAGATTTATAGTCGATCTGTCTCCAGCCACACCATGGCAACCAGAGGTACTGGGCACCTCTAATTCCTAACCTGGTCTGAGTTTTGTATTATGAATCAGTTTGCTTCTTACTGGATTCCATCCCTGTGCTAGAAATCAGCCTTCAGTTTTCTCCCTTCTGCTAAGTAAGTTGCCACATATTTATCCTCCCTTTATCATAAACTTTTATTGACCTCTCTCATCAGTTTCCATCTCCTTGTCCATTCTCCTTATTCTGTGGGTTCTTAGTGGAGTTTCTAGAGAAAGAAAGTATGCATCCTGTCCAACACGTTATCCAGAATTTACATGTTGTTTCTATATTCATTCAATCAGCGAATATAAATAAATGTTTACTGTGACAGATACTTGGCACTACAACTTGGAACACAACAGACACATGGGATTTAAAGTCTAGCAAAAAAAAACTCAGACAATTAAATAAGCAATTATAATAAAGGGTTATGATGGATGTATTGGGGGAGGGCTCGCAGCTATAGACACCCATCAAGGCTACTGGGTGGAATAAATGATTA
>NW_007799228.1:0-1266 GCF_000696425.1 Galeopterus variegatus | reverse complement strand
CTAGTAAAAACTCTTAGAACTGAGTCTCTAATGAGTTCTCTGGTAGACATTGTATATGTGTTGTGGCAACTCATTGCTATAGGAATGAAGTGGGTCCTGTGTGACTCCAACTGTGAAGTACTTTTGGAAGCTTGTGCCTGGTTTCCTCTGTTCTTCACCTCTGTCCCTTTTAGTTTGCTTATTTTTCTTTGTATTCTTTTGTTGTAATAAATCGTATCATGAATATGACTATATGTGATTCCTGTAGTCCTCCTTGTAAATCATTGAACTAGGGAGTGTTCTGTGGTCTCACCTACATAAATGGTAACAAAAAAGCTTATAGGAATTGTGGAATCACCTGGCTATTTCTTAACACCCTAGAGAGAATATATTGAAAAATGAAGCAAAATAAAAACTATGATTGTAAAATTAAGAGCATATGTGAAGAGCCTAAAGTTCTCCACAGCAATTTTGAAATCTCCTACCTCTTACAGTCACAGCATAAATATAGCTGAAGATTAACTTTAGAAGTGTAAGTATCTCAAAGTCAAAGCACAAGTTATACAGTCTATCCCAGCAAATTACTTACACCAGATTAATGACACTGATGGGGACAGAGTGGGCCCTAAGACATTAGGAACACTTTGGCAAACAGAGTTGAGACTGAGAAACTTTATCCCAATTTTTATCTGCAGGATCCAAAACAGCACGCAGAGCTGAAGAATGTATAAATATTTGACAAAGGGGGAAATAATGTGAATTTCAAATAACTCAAATTTATCGACAACTGTGAACCCAATTAGGAGATAGGTTATAATGTACTGGGTCAAGTACCTATGAGTGAGAGTAAAAATATGCCAGAACAGTAGACTCACCTCAACAATAGCCTACACTTAATGAAATCAATGTGCCGGGGGCCGGCCTGGTGGTGCACTGCTACAGTGTGCCGCTTGGGAGTGCGGTGGCGCTCCCGCCGAGGGTTTGGATCCCACATACAGACCAGTTCCCGCTCACTGGCTGTGCGAGGTGCGGGCGCAACACCGAGGGTTGCGATCCCGTTGCCGGTCCCGGTCCGGTACGGGCGTGACACTGAGGGTTGCGATCCGTTGCTGGGCACGAAAAAAGACAAAAAAAAAAAAAAAGAATAAAAAGAAATCAATGTGCCGGATATGTTGATATATTATACAGGAAGAAACTAAATAGGGCATTTCAAATATTAAAATGGATCTAGTATGTGAGGGTCAGCCTACAGATCAATTATGTCTGTTTCCCAATCCCAGATATTTT
>NW_007799227.1:0-1266 GCF_000696425.1 Galeopterus variegatus | reverse complement strand
AAAAAACCATTATCATCTTGAGTTAGGCAATGATTTCTTACATATGACATCAGAAGCACAGTCCATAAAAGAACAAATTGATAAGTTGGATTTCATCAAAAGTAAGTACTCTACTCTTGAAAATATATAAGAAAGAAAGCCACAGACTGGGAGAAAATATTGCAAGTCATATATCTGAAAAGGACGTGTATCCAGAATATACAATATCTGAAAAGGACGTGTATCCAGAATATACAAAGAACTTTCAAAATTCAGTAATGGAAACAAATAACCCAATTTAAAAATGCAGAAAAAAAATATATATATATTAAAAAAAAAATATATATTTTAAAAGGTGACCAGTAAGGGGATCTTAACCCTTGACTTGGTGTTATCAGCACCACACTCTCCTGAGTAAGCCACAGACCGGCCCCGCAGAAAATATTTTAACAGACACTTTCCCAAAGAAGATAAATGGATGACAAGTAAGCACATAAAAACACACTCAACATCATTAGTCATTAGGGAAATGCAAAATAAAATCACAATGACATACCACTATGTATCTATTATAATGGTTAAAATTAAAAGGACTGACTGTACTAACCTGTAACAAGGATGTGGAGGAATTAGAACTCTCATACACTGCTCATGAGAATGTAAAATGGTCCAACTACTTTGGAATAGTTGGGAAGTTTCTTAAAACTTAAAAGTACACCTACCATATGATTCATCCATTCCTCTACTAGGTAATTGCCCATGAGAAATAAAAACATTTGTCCATAGAAAGACTTGTAGATGATTATTCACAAAAGTTTATTTGCAATAGCCAAAAAGTGAAAACAACCCAAATGTCTACCAACAGGTAAATGGATAAACTGTGGTATATCCATGAATACTACTCAGCCATAAGTAGAAATGATCTGCTGATTCATGCAACAACATGGAAGAATATAAAAATAATTATGCTGTGTGATAAAAGCCAGACAAAAAAGGGTTCATACTGAATGATCCCATTTATATAAAATTCTAGGAAACAGATCAGTGGTTCCCTGAGGTTAGGGGAAGGGTGCAGGGGCTGGGAGAGGAGCGGGAAGGGAATATTACAAAGAGGCTCAGGGGCACACTGGCCTCCTTGCTGTTCCCAAATACTCTAGGCACACTCTTACCTCAGGGCCTTTTTACTTGCTGCTTCCTTCTGTGCAATATTCTTCCCCAGCAGCCACATGATTCATTCCCTCACTTTTTTCAGGTCTCTGCTGAAATACCACCTTATCAGAAAGTTTC
>NW_007799226.1:0-1266 GCF_000696425.1 Galeopterus variegatus | reverse complement strand
CACCACAGAGGAAAGAATCAAGCTGGAGTTTCATTAGTTCCAACAAAATATTTATTTTTTTATTGATTTTTTTTTCCCCATTGGAGACTCCAGTGGCAGCAATTCAAGATGGTTTTACTAATGGAGAAAATGATGAAACAGTATCAAACACTTTAACCTTGACGAATGGCTTGGAAAGGAGAACTAAAACCTACAGCGAAGACAACTTTGAGGAACTCCAATATTTCCCAAACTTCTATGCACTACTGAAAAGTATTGATTCAGGTAACCACTGTGTTTTCTGACCATGTGAAACAGAAATAGTAATTTTAGGAAATGTGTGGGTGGATTTTGTTCTTCCTGTTTTCAGTTTCCAAATGTAGTCCTCAATGACATACCCTGTAGGCCTGGGGAAAATAGTTCACATTAATTTTTTTCAAAAATGTACTAGTCATGGAAATATTTAGGAAAGGATAATCGGGAAAGGTGGAGTTTCTGGATAATTTAATCTTCTTGTAAACAGAGGATTCATTTATTTGTTCAACAGTTATTGAGTATGTGCTGTGTACAAGGCACTGGAAAGGAACTTGTGCAGATATGAAGATGAATCAGACAGTGTCCCTCCCCAGACCCAGTTCAGCCTCAATTCTTACTGCAACTCTTTTTTTTTCCCCCTCAGCTTATTGAACTATAATTGAAAATTAAAATTGTTTGTATTTAAGGTGTACAACTTGATGTTTTGATAGATATAGATACATTGTGAGATGATCACCTTAATTAGCTAATTAACATATTCACTACATCACATAGTTACCATTTTCTTTTTCTTCTTCTCTTTTCTTTTTTCTTTTTGTGCTGAGAACACTTGAGATTGCTCCTCTTAGCAAATTTCTTTTTTATTTTTATTTTTTAAAGGAATTTATTTTTTAATTGAAACATACTGATTGTACAGTTATATTTCAATACATGTATACAATGTCTGATGGTTAAATCATGGTAGATAGCATATTTATCATTGCAAAAATTTATCATGTATTTGTGATGAGAACATTTGAGCACCTCTCTTCTAGCCATTTGAGCATGTACAATAAATTATTGTTAATTGTACATGCCTAGCACTACTGTACACCACTAGAACTTATTTTTTCTATCTAGCTGTAATTTTGTGTCTCTTAATCAACCTTTTCTGTCCTCCCTGCCTGCTCCCCTGCCCAGCCTCTAGTAACTAGAATTCTACTCTCTACTTCTTTTTTTCTTTTTTCTTTTTTTTTTTTTTTTTTTTTTTTT
>NW_007799225.1:0-1266 GCF_000696425.1 Galeopterus variegatus | reverse complement strand
GTAAGTTTGGTTTAACATCTGATAATCAATTAATGTAATATACCACATCAATAGAATAATAATAATAATAATAAAAACCCCACTTGATCATCTCAGTAGACACAGAAAAAGCTATCAGACAAAAATCCAACAGCCTTTTATGATAAAAACACTCAGCAAACTAGAAACAGATGAGAACATCTTCACTCAAATGAAGGGCATCTACAATCTGTAGTTAACATTATATTTTGTGGTGAAAGACTAGACACATTCTCCTGAGATCAGAAATAAGAAATGAATCTCTCGCCACTCTCATTTACACTGTATTAGAAGTTCTAGCCAGGGAAATTAAGCAAGAAAAAGAAAGTAAATGTATCCATATTAGAAATCAAGCAATAAAATTCTATTTGCAAAAGATGTAATCTTGTATATAGAAAATCCTAAGGCATCCACACACATACAAGAAAAACTATTACAACTAGTAAATGAATTCAGCATGGTTGCAGGATACAAGATCAATATACAAAAATCAATTGCATTTCTATACACTTGCAATGAACAATCCAACAATGAAGCTAGGAAAATAATTGTTTACAATAATATCAAAAAAAGTAAAATGCTTTGGAATAAATTTAACAGAAGTGTAAATCTTATACTCTGAAAACTACAAAACATAGTTAAAAGAAATTAAAGAATATCTAAATAAATAAAAAAGTCATCCCTTGTTCATGGATCAGGAGACTTAATGTTGGGAAGATAACAATCTCCCAATTCATCTACAGATTCAATGCAATCCTAATCAGAATCCCAGCTGACTTTGTAGAAATTAAGAAGCTGATTTTCAAATGCATATGGAATTAGAAGGGACTCAGAATAGCCAAAACAATCATGAAAAAGAACAAAGATGGAGGACTCACTTCTCAATACCAAACTTACTACAAAGCAACAGTAATCTCAAGCATATTAGTGGCATAACAATATACAGACACAACAATGGAATGGAATGAAAAGCCAGAAATAAAACCACATGATTATCATCAGCTGATTTTCAGCAAGGGTGGCAAGACTACACATTGGATCAAAAATAGTCTTTTCAACAAATTTTGCCTGGCCATGTGGAAAGCCATGTGCAAAAAAATAAATTTGGGCCCTTATTTCACACTATATACAAAAATTAACTAAAAATGGACCAAAGATCTAAATTTAAAAGCTAAATCTATAAAATCCTTAGAAGAAAACTTAGAACTAAATCTTTTTTTTTTTTTTTTTTTTTTTTTTTTTTTTTTT
>NW_007799224.1:0-1266 GCF_000696425.1 Galeopterus variegatus | reverse complement strand
TTTTTGTGTTTTCTGCCCTTTCAATTGTTTATAACCTCCATAATAATCATAATTATTATGTATGTTGTTCAAGTAAATAGCAAGTTGACTCAGCGTCTCCCAAGATATCTGCTCCAAAGAGAAATCCTGTTTTCCAAATGTAGCCACAACTTAATTAAATTTTTTAGCTTTTTCCAAATTCCATTTAACTTCCCCAAACCACCTGGAAGAAGTGCAGAGTATTTCCCCACCCCTCCCCCACCCCCAGCACACTTCTCCTCCCCTGATTCTTTCTAGCATGAAAGAGTTAAACACCTTGGCAATTCTTTCCAATTGCATCGAATCAAGAGCATAGAGAAGCTTTGGGGAGTTCATTTTGATAAGTAATTCCTCCTCAATCCCTTGTCAGATAAACAGTGATGGTTTACAATTATTATTTCTTGTTTGGAATTGTAGTTACCATTCTCTTTCTTACTTCAACAGACTTACATTTCTTTGTAGTCAATACTTTGAAAAAAAGACTGTAAGCATCCTTATACTTCAGCTCCTATGTTTTGTATCACATATAAATGTAACTTTGAAGAAGCTATAACTTCAGAAGCTATCCACACTGGTCCTCCTGACAACACAGGGCTCTGTGGAAGGGCTCAGTAATTAGAGTACAATATTTGCTCCTGGTTATTGTCCCCTTACTCCTAGGTATCCCTTTTTTTTTTTTTTAGGAAAATGCCTGAATTATTTTGCAAGTTGGTCATGCTTGCAGGCATAAATCTCACAGTATCTAGATTACAAACACTCTGAGAATAAGAGTATAACTCTCTTTTTTCTTTCAAACAGTGATAGGTTTATAATAGGTTTTAGTAACTACCAGTCAGTTGATTTCAGAGGTAAACCAAAACAAAAAGAAGACCACAGAGGTAAAGTATCATTCTTATCACATCATATCCAGGATATATGTTGACAGTATCGACATGACATCACTGTTGATGTTAAACTTGATTATCAGGCTGAAATAATGTTGTCAGGTTTCTCCACTGTAAAATTACTCTTTTCCCCTACTGTACTCTTTGGAAGTAAGTTACTACACAGCCCACATTTAAGGAGTAGGGAGTTATACTCTACCTCCTTGAGGGCAGAGTATCTACATAAATTATTTGAAATTATTCTGCAAGGAGATTTGTCTCTTCTCCCGTATTTAATTTATTATTTAATCATGAATTTATATAAGTATGGATTCATGGATATTTATTTCATATGCTTGGGTCATAATCTAATACTAAATTATTT
>NW_007799223.1:0-1266 GCF_000696425.1 Galeopterus variegatus | reverse complement strand
CAGCAGTGGGATAGCTGGGTCATATGGTAGATCTATCTGCAACTGTTTGAGGAACCTCCTAGGAGGAGTTTCTGACTGTGGGAAGGTGAGCAGACCAATGCCCCAACCCACAGAGGAATCTGTGCTGCCTTTGTAGCCACACTATTGGTGCTGGGAACTGCTGCAGGCACGCACAGCTGTGCTGGCGTAGGCAAGGACATACATGCAGCCACCCCCACCCTGTAGGCTCCAGACTGCTGCTGCAAGCTTGGGACCATGCTCATCCCAATATGCTCAGTTTGGCTTTGGCCCTGAGCCCTGGGAAAGGATGGTCCAGTACAGTGTGGGTACCAACCTCGGAATGGAAGTGGTTGGTGCACATACCCTCCAGACCCAGAAATCAGCCTACCTATTCAGGTTCTGTAGCCACAGTTAGTTGTCCCACCTACACTGGCAGGACACCTGTACAATACTTATAGCTATGACAAGGGGGAGGAGAAGCCATACACCTCTCTCAGAGGCAGCCTCTGCAGCCACACACCTGCTCCTGGAGGCACACATGACTGAATTGACTCAGGGAGGGACACTTGAGAAACCACTCCTACCCCTCAGGCCCCAGGCTACCTCAGTGATCACAGATGTGAGATTGGTCCCAGCACCCAAGAAGGCTTCACTCTGGCCCTGGCAGCAGTTCCACTCCCCAAAGTCCACATCATTGCACTGGGTTGTTCACACCCATGTTCATGTGGCATCCTGTACCCTGGGAACAAGTGATCCAGTGCAGCAAGTGTGCCACTCTGAGGATGGAGGGGGTCGGCATGCATAATTTACAGAGTCAGAAAGCCACCTAATCAGGGCCTATAGCCACTGCCAGCAACCCCACCTTCTTTGGTGAGGCACCTTTACAATCCAGACAGCCACAAAGAGGTAGTGGAGGACTCATACACTTCTCTCAGGCACAGACACACACCTGCAGCATGGTGAGCCCACCCAGGGCTACCTACCCCAGTAAGGGAGCTTCAGAGGGATCTGTCATCTCTCTTGGGGGCACAGCAGCCCACCCATGGTCCCAGAGACCCCATGTGGGGCAGCCCACCCCAACTGAGGAGATCCAGAGTGTCCCAGTAACACTCTTAGGGTCACAGGGGCCTGTCCACAACCACAGTAGCTTTGCCCAGCGTGCCCACTCCAGGTGAACAGCTTCAGAGGGCTTTGGCATCCCTCTTGGGGGTGAAGGCTCCTGCCCAAACTGCTAACACTTCATCCAGAGTGTCTTACTTTAACAGT
>NW_007799222.1:0-1266 GCF_000696425.1 Galeopterus variegatus | reverse complement strand
ATTTTTTTCTTCCTCCTTAAAAATAATATTTTTGTGTTACCGATTGAAATGAGTTTGGTAGAGGACCACGGGAGCATTTTTCATTGGCTGAGTTAAATTTCTAAAATAGCTTGCTCATTTTGACTGAATGGTGTGCCTGATTGCTGATGGAAGGCTTGTGTTCATCTCACCTCTTGTGGTTATGGAGCTGGAGGTATAGGGGCTTTTACCACCTGGGCTGGCACAGTGTTGTGCAGCATCCCTGTGAAGGGTCTAAGCAAGACCAAGAGGATAGATACGTAAAGAAACCCTGTTAATGCACAGATATGGCTAGCAGCATGGTTCTCTAGAAGTAACTCTCAGAGCAGGACGCCTGCCGTAACTCAGCAGATGCGTGGGCAGCAGCTCACACTGGCCGAGCGTCGGGTGAACAGAGCCATTCTCTCCCTGGACCTGACCTCCTTCCTTCTCTGTCACAATGACCCCTCCCTCCTGCCCCACCCATCTCCTTCTGATCTTACCCAGAGCACTCAGACACCACAATGACAAACATTAGCCCCTGCAGCACTCACCAAGGGCAGGAAGGAGCTCCAGGGGACAAAGGTTCATCAGACTTTTGCATCATGACTTTAGGAGACACCCTCTGCCTCCACAAGACAGATACTCTTTCTTTCCCCAACCAAATCCACAAGCTAACAGATATGTATGTAGAAGTAAACTTCACTAGGGCATCTGGAAAGGCACATTTCCATATCCAGTTATTTATTGGGACAGAGGGGAATGGTGAAGGTGTGGAGTGAAAGAAACGATGAAATGTTTCAGCAATTATAATACTTTTTTTAAAAAAATCACTCTTCCTGGTTGTATTATATTTCAGCATCTTTCAGGTTCTGATTTTTGTAGGTACAGATTTCACAGAGATGCATGGGAACGTCTCCAGGTTTGATGTTCACACATTGGAAATTGCAGGAAGACGCAGGTACAACCTCCCAACCCACCGACTCTCGTAGCAGATGTGGGACACTGATGTCACCATGCACAGGGATCGAGGAGATTAAGCTACATGCAAACTCCTCCAATGAAGCTAAGGAAATAAAATAATGGGAAAGTCATAAAACCCATTCATAAAAATAATAACTTATCTCAAAAATAAAATAGTGCTTTCTCTAGATGAATCCTGTGTTTGTTTTGTCTCAACTCTCTCATGTTTTTACTCTTTTATACTCTGAGAAAAAATATATTTTTAAAAAGCTTACCCCAGATCATTTACTCCCTGTTTTTTTTTTT
>NW_007799221.1:0-1266 GCF_000696425.1 Galeopterus variegatus | reverse complement strand
TGAAGGCTGATGCATGAAAATACAATGGCAAAAGATATTTTCAAGTAACATATATATATATATATATATTTATGGTTCTGGAGGAAATAAAGGAGATAAATAAAAGTAAATAAATAAAGGATAAATAAAAGTAAATAAATAAATAAAAGATAAATAAAGCAAATAAATAAATAAAGTTAAGCCTGGTTATAGTGTGAAGAGCCAGTGGGAGGGGTCAAAAGTGGATGGAGAGACCCATTGAGAGGCATTCTGCAGCCAGCTGTATGTGGAAGGGAATATTGTAGTTTGAACTAGGTCTTGGTAGTGGAAATAGACAGAAATTGACAGATTTTTAATATATTTAGAAGATAAAGTTTCGAGGTAAGCATCCCTAGAATCTCCTACTTCAAGTTCCTGGGCAGAGTCTTCTCTGGGGACATTACCTCCTCCAACCTGCTACAACTGGTGGTCTTCAGCTTCATCTCTTGGGAAAACCTCTCAGGAATTTTCAGTTTGGAATCTGCAAGCATTGGCTACAGTTGCTGCCCTGGTCCACATATCAGTAGATGCTCAGAAACTCTGAGCCTGCTTGAAGCTCACAAGCATGAAATCTCTTGACTTCTCAGCCCCAAAGCTGTGAACTTCTCTAGAAATATCTCATCGTACCATTTTCTCTAATGTTAAGAGCAGAACTGTCCCTTCACTTGCTCAGGGTTAACCTGAGTTTTGTGCTGTGGGTCTTTTTGCCTTTCTCTGCTTCAGGACCAACACCTCAATCCATGTATTGTTACATCTTCTATAAGTATTTTCAACCCTGCCTGCTCCCTTTCCAGCAGTTTGTGATTCACTCACAGGTGTTTCGGAAGTGCCCCTGGGCTGCTGCCCTGCCCCACCCACGCTTTCTTTTTCCATTCTCTTGCCTCACTACTCAATCCCACTCAATTACCTGAGACTTCACTAACAATCTTGTAGATCATAAATTTGGTTCATAATCATCAGAACATGTTTTAGAATAATTTCTTAGCAGCATTTGAAGTTACCATCCACTTCCTCTTCTTAGAACTTCTCTTTGGTTTTAAAGTAGTCTCATGTTACTGCTCTCTCCTGGTGGCCTCTCTTCTCTCTGATCATTCCTTCTCAGGCATTATAAATTTTTCCATCATAATTTCATAGACTGGCCCAAGGTTGGATCCCAGGCAACCTTCCTTTGTCATGCAGTAACATGGGATGAGAAACCCACTGCTCCATTGGTTTTTACTGCCATCCACATGCTGGGATAGTCCAAAG
>NW_007799220.1:0-1266 GCF_000696425.1 Galeopterus variegatus | reverse complement strand
CCTGAGGGAATATCTGATTGAGCCATGTTTCAGGTATAATTTTCTTTTTTATTAAGAAGGGGACTAAACTGGGAATTGCGATGCTTTGTATACATTTAAAGACTACGTAACTTTAACTGCACTGTTTTGTACAGTCAATTTTACCCACATATTTACATGTCATTTTTAATTTCTTCCTGTATCTTCAACCTTCTATTTGGGATCATTTTCTTTCTTATCCTCACTTCTGTATTTTCTATCCTTTTGATTCTCTGTGTTTTATGCTGTACATTTTCTTTTGGTTTATCTTGCATTTCACTGATACTTTCTTTAGCTATGTCTAAACTGCTCTTATACTTATTCATCAAGTTCATAATTTTGGTGTTATATTTTTCAGTTCTAAAATTTGGCTCTTTCACAAATCTTTTATATCTTTTTATACTTTCCAATTTTCTTCCAAATTTTTCAGTCTTTTTTTTTTTTTTACCGCTCTGAACATAGTAAGCATAGTTATTTTAAAGAATGTATCTGATAATTCTGTTATTTGGAGTCCCTGTGTGTTTATGTCTATTTTCCTTGTGTGTGTGTGTGTGTGTGTGTGTGTGTGTGTGTGTGTGGTTTTTATTTATGTTGTCTTGTCTCCTTCTTATGCATGAATAACTTTTGTTTTACACTGGACATTGTATTTGGGAAACTGTTTGTAGAAATTATATAAGAACTTTTGCTCCTGAGAAGTTTTATTTCCTTCTTCTTTCTCCAGGTCTAACTACATTAATACTCTTGAATTATCTTAATCCAATTTCAAGAACTGGGATTTTCTGTGTCACCCACATTATTAGAAACTGAGTGGTAATTCACATGAGAACTGATTGACCTTTTTCCTGGTGTTCATCTTTTCTGGGTCTCATTCACCCACTTTATGAGCCTTGGACACCAATATTTTCCCTCCCAGACCTATGAAGCTTCTATTTTATTCTTGACTTGGCTTGATGAAATTTTATCTTGATTAGCTTTCTGATGCCTTCAAGGAGATTTATGTAATAATTTTCCCAGATTTTCTGATTGTCTCCAACAAGAAGATTTGTCCAAATTATCCCAAGGGTATGTTATTGTCTCTCCTTCCATTGAGACATTTTCCTGAGCTGAAAGACCTACATATAATTTCTATTCTTAGTGCAAACAAGCAGTATGAATTTGGGTGAATAACATCAGCTTTCTGGAATTCCATTTCTCTTCTATATCAGGAAATTCAATAGGATGATGTTTAGAGTCCCTTTAAGGTTCAAA
>NW_007799219.1:0-1266 GCF_000696425.1 Galeopterus variegatus | reverse complement strand
AATATAATTCTTTTCCCCTTTGCTGGTGGTTGGTATAAGGGTGACTATGTGACCTAGCCTGACCAATCACATGTAATGGGAAGTCTTCTGTGGCTGTAAGGAAAGATTTTCCTCTATGTTTAAAAGAAACAGGAAGGAGGAGAAACTACATTCCTATTTGTTCCCCTTTCTCCCTTTCTTTCTTTTTCTCTGATGCTCTTTTAAAATCTTAAATAAATTTTATTGTGTATATTTAGAGTAGACACCCTGATGCTTTTGGATGTTGTCATGTGAGGAATATTTAGGGCAGTGGCAGCCATTCTGTGAGGGGAAAACCTAGAGACTAGTGAAACCCAGAGAAATGGAGCAGTTATACTGTGAACGCATTGAATTAACTATTGTTGGAAATATCCCCCTCTTGCCATCTCATTATATGAGGCAGTAGGGTTGCCAGATTTAGCAAATAAAAGTACAGGATACCCAGTTAAATTTGAATTTCAGACTAATAACTTTTGAAAAAAATATAATGATGTCCTATGCAATATTGGGGACAAAAATTACTGATAAACTTCTTTAAAAGTTTGCTTATTTGAAATTAAAATGTCACTGGGGGTCCCATATTTATCTGGCAGCACAAAGAGGTAATAAATTAGTTATTGATTTGAGAGAAAGTAGAGTATAATGGTTATAGGTTCTCTGGAGCAAACTTGCATGAGTCCAAATCCTGGTTCCTGCTTTTACTGGCTATTTGACCTTGGGCATCTTCTCTATGACTCAATTTTTCTAAGCTGTAAAATGGGGATAATATTAATGATGATAACCAGCCCATCATATTGTTAAAATAATTAAATTGGCATGCATAAAGCATGTACAAAAGGCTTACTTCATATACAGGCAATTTAAGTGCTGGATATTTTATAACCAAGTGGGTAAGCATGTGAGCTCTGGTGTCAGACATCCAGGTTTGAAGCCTAACTCAGCTATTTCCTATATAGCATGAAACTAAGCCTTGTGTATTTCAGTTTTTCTCATCTTTAAAGTGGAGATAATAATAGTACCTACCTCATGTAGGTGCTATGAGGAAATCATGACTAATATGTAAACAGATTTAGTGATTAGTATGCAGTAAGGCCTTAATAAATCAAGCCATTTTTTAAAAAATAGTGATTTTATTTATTTATTTGACTTTTTAAATTTTATTATTTTAGTAAAAATATTTTAACATATATTTGTACATATCTGTGGGTACAGTGTGTTGTTTCAGTACATGCATATACTGCACAATGA
>NW_007799218.1:0-1266 GCF_000696425.1 Galeopterus variegatus | reverse complement strand
TTGACCGGTGAGGGGATTGTAACCCCTGACTCAGTGTTGTCTGCACCGCGCTCAGCCAGTGAGTGCACCGCATCGGCCATCCCTATATAGGATCCGAACCCGCGGCCTCGGTGTTATCAGCACCGCACTCTCCCGAGTGAGCCATGGGGCTGGCCCGCTTGTCTCTGTTTATCAAAACAAAACAAAACAAAACAAAAACTCCTGCTAAGATTTTTTACTGGAATCTCATTAAATCTGCAAATGATTTGGGGGGAGTTGACATCTTAACTACTTTGAATCTTCAAATCCATAAATGTATTATTTCCCTCAATTTATTTAGTATTTTTTATTTCTTTCACCAGCATTTTGTAGTTTATAGCATACAGATTCCGCATATTTTGTTAGATTTATAACTATTTCATTTTTGGAGCCATTTTTTAAAATAGACTATTTTCTTAGAGCAGTTTTAGGTTTACAGCAAAACGGGTGGAACATACAGAAAATTACCATATACTCCCTGTTCCCACACGTGCACAGACTCCCCCGCCATCACAGCCTTCAGCAGAGGGTACATTTGTTACAATCTATAAACCCACAGGGACACATCATTATCACCCAAAGTCCACAGTTTACATTGGAGTTCACTCTTCCTGTTGTACATTGTATGGGTTTTGACAGATGTGTAATGTCATTTATCCACCCTTACGGTATCATAGGGAATAGTTTTGCCACCCTAACAACCCTCTGTTCTCTGCCTATTTATCCCTCCCTCACCCCCAATGCCTAGCCGCCACCGATTGTTTCACTGTCTCCAAAGTTTTCCCTTTTCCATTTTCATGCAACCATCACTTCCAGAATTATTTTCATCTTTTAAAACTGAAACTCTCTCCCCATCGAACACTAATTCCCCAATACCCCCTCCCAACCCTGGGCTCCCACCATCCTACTTTCTGTATCTATGACTTTGACAACTCTAGGGACCTCGTATGAGTGGAGTCACACACTATTTGTCCTTTAGTGACTGGCTTATTTCACTCAGCATAGCGTCCTCAAGGTTCATCCACGCTGTAGCACGTGTCACAATTTTCTTCCTTTTGAAGGCTGAATACTATTTCATTGTACGTGTATTCCGCATATCTGTCATGCTATCTGTTCCTCTTTCTGTGGACATTTGGATTTCTTCTACATTTTAGCTGGTGTGAATAGTGCTGCTACGAACATAGGCATGCAAATCTCTTCAAGATCCTGTTTTTTATTCTTTGGGGTGTATGCCTAGAAGTGGAATTG
>NW_007799217.1:0-1266 GCF_000696425.1 Galeopterus variegatus | reverse complement strand
TAATTACCACATTAGCAATATATAACCATTTGTCAACTTGCAGTAGAAAGAAGAGGGCTTGCTAGCTTGATTTGTTCTGCGTTAGAATTTGCTATTTGTTGGAATTTGCCAGTTCCTAAATATGTTGAGCTCTGGTGTGATTGCCTTTGATCTAAGTTTTACCTTTTTCACCTAACATTTAGTTTTGAGAATATTTCTTTATATTTTTTGTTTTTGTTTTTAAATTGGTTATGTCTGTTCATGAGGCACAAAGTTGATCGTCACCACCTGTGTCCAAGATACAATGATCAGATTAATACCATCAGCATGTCCATTACTACAAACTGCAATTATTCCCCGTGCAGCCCACCTGCCCTCTCCGCAACCTCCCTTCCCTTCTCCCCCTTACCCCCAGCAACCCTAGGTCTGTTCTCTCCCTCTTCAAGTCCAATCTACCACTGTGGTCTTTATTTCCTTCCTTCACTCTCCCTTAGCTCCCACTTATGAGTGAGGACATATGGTATTTTCCCCTCTGTGCCTGGCTTATTTCACTTAACGCAATTTTCGCCAAGCCTATCCATGTTGCTGCAAAAGGCAGAATTTCATTTTTTAAATGGCTAATTAGTATTCCATAGTGTATATATACCACATTTTCATTTTTCAGTCATCTGTTAATGGACATTTAGGTTGGTTCCATATCTTGGCTACTGTAAATACAGCAGCAACAAACATGGGAAAGTATGTATCCCTTAGACATGATGATTTCCGTTACTTTGGGTATAGACTAGAAGTGGGATTTCTGGATCATATATTTTTGTATGTAAATCTGTTTAATTATTGAGGGCTTCATTACTTCATTAGCTAGTACATCTCTGTTCATAACAGTTTGATTTTAGCATTTCACCATCTGTCATTATTTAAAAAGAGTAAACTAAATACACACTGTAAGCAAATTAGCATGAACTCTTTGGTACAAATTTCTTCAAAATCTCTTTCCTCCTCATGATTTCCATGACTGCCCCTGTCACTTTCCGAAAAGCTGTGCCTCTTCTTTACAAAAGTTCAGTGAAGCTTGTGTCATCATCAATATCTTAGGACTGAAAATAAATAATGCAAATTAAACCACCCTTATTTAAGTGATAATATGTACATTTATAAAATTCTTATTGAAGTTATTGTAAAGTAACAAGTTAAAATAAGTGTTCACTTTTTTCCCCTGAATTCTACATTTTTGTGTCACCAGAGGCTAATAATAAAATAACAGTGTGACTTGGTGTTACTGTACCT
>NW_007799216.1:0-1267 GCF_000696425.1 Galeopterus variegatus | reverse complement strand
GAGGGTTGCGATCCGTTGCCAGACACGGAAAAAAGACAAAAGACAAAAAAAAAAAAAAAAGCCTTCACTGGGTCAAATCACATTGGTTCATATCATATTCAAGAGATCTCAAAGTCACCTAAATTTTGGGGTTTCTGGTAGAGGGGCTTAAGAGTTGGGCCTCCTTCCCCACCCTCACCTAAATAAGGATCAGCTTCTCTAGTAAGACACTAACGCTGTAGGCCCTGCCTGTCCAGGTCAGCACACACCTGGGAGCGCCTGCACCTGCCCTTTGTGGCTCCCTGGGGACGCAGCTCTTGCCAGTTCTACGTCTAGCACAATGGCAATTTGTGAAGGCTTAAGGCGGGAATTAAAAAACAACAACAGAAACCACAAAGTCTTGCTTTTTTTCACGTTTATTTCCAGACTCCAGTTCTTCTCTGGTTGTCCTCTGCAGAGGATTAATTTGCATGTCTTAATTAATTAAGTCTGCATGGCTTTGGGCTGCTGGAGCTGCCCTCTCCCTCCCTTCACTCACTGCTTGTCTCCTTCTGGAACCTTGCCCAGAAGTCTTAGCATGTGTGCTTGTGCCACAGACAGGTAGTTTTGTCCCTTGCCGCCGCTCGCATGCCCTCCTGCCCTGTGAGGCCTGATCTGTTCCTGACTCTTCCCTAAATACTAAACACAGCACAGCAGTCCACAGTCCCCTGGAAACAGACTCGCCCCTATATAAAGTGGGGCCTGCACCCACAGGTATGGAAGGACGGGGACAGCTGCCCCACCGCCTGTGGCAGACTGCAGCATCACCTGAGGCAGGCGTCCCCTAAGAGGCTTTCAGGAATGCAACACTTGCCAATTTGGAGTTAGAGGGCTCTAGAAAAACTACAGTGGTCTGGCATCACAGAAATATCTCCAAGACTTCAGGACGAAGGTCACATGCACAAAGGTAGCTACTCCCCAAGCCAGCCCTCCAAGCAGTGCAACAGGAAGCCGGATTTCCTGGGGGCTGGGTGAAGTCAGAGGGGCACAGAAAACACCATCTGAGCTTCCACAAGTCAAAAGATGGCAAACAACAAACAAACAAAGGAAGGGGTGGCAGAGCTCACTGACGTGCTATGACCAAGGACCCAGCCAGGTGGGTCAGAGGGCCCCATGCCAAGTGCGCCCCTGGGTGCGGGAGCGGGGGAAGAAGGCTGGCAGGGACCAGCACGGTGGCTGGCTAACATCGCTCCTCTTCAACCCTGGTCACTCAGAGGTCCTGAGACATCCCCAACAATCTTCTAAGATC
>NW_007799215.1:0-1267 GCF_000696425.1 Galeopterus variegatus | reverse complement strand
TCTCTAAGTTAGTATGGATCCATCCATCCATCCATCCATCCAGTCAGTCATTCATTCTTCTCTGGAGAATAATTGATTTGGGGTCTATTCTGGGCATATAAGACAGTGATGATAGACGACCGACTGTTCACAGTCTAGTAAATGACAGAGATGAGTAGATAATTACAGAGGACAGTGATATAAGCTGTCAGAAATTTTCTCTGGGGACAAAGGAACAGCCACACCAGACAGTGGGGGCCACAGAACACTACCTGGAGGCAGTGACATCTGGGCCAAAACCTCAGGGAGGATTAGTCAACTGGTCAAACACCGAGAGAAGAGGAGAGAGAGGCCAGAGAGAATTTTGCCCCATGGAGGAAACGTGAGTCTCAGGAAAGTGCAGCAGTCTCCTGGGGTAGGAGGGAAGCCAGAGACCAAGGCGGAGGGGTAGGTAAGAGCCAGATCCACTCACTTGCATGCTTAGAACCTTCACATAGTTTCCTGTTAGCCTCAGGAAAAAGTTCCTGCTGCTTGATGATGAGGAGGGAGGGGTAGGGAAGAGGGGTGTGATTATCCTGCCCTCGCCCCAGTCTAGTTTTTCACATCTTCCCCTCTGCTCCATTGTTCAGCCACCCCACAGTTCCCTGCTGGCACTAGTGGTTCCTTCTGCTTTTTCCAGTGTCTGCTAAGGTTCCCTAGGGTGGGGTTTGAAGTCCCTCTTGTGCACTGCCATGCTGCCCTGGGCTTGCCCTCATGGAAGCACATCCCACGGTGTGCTATAAGGAAGGAGTCTGTCTCCCGACCCAGAGTGTGAGCACACTAGGCACAGGACCAAGTCTTGCTCTACGCTGTGTCCCAGGGCCTAAGATAGTGGTCCCTCCATAAGTGTCAGGTGAGCACTGACGAATGGTTAAGTCAACCATGACATATCTCTCCAGTGGACAATTGCTTGGCTGTTAATCATTTGTGGCAGCTATAAAACAATATGGAAAAGGCTGCAGATAAAATATTAAGGGTACCAAATGACACAATGTGAAAGAAAGATAATCTAAGAAAAAGACAGTAAAGAACTGCAAATGATAACAATGGTTGTCTTTGGATCATAGATTCTGGGGATATTTTTTCTTCATTTTCCTTTCTGAACTGCTGACTTTAATTAATATGAATTAGGCATAATGAAATTATTATATTAAGAAAGGAAATATCATAGACACCAGGGATTGGGAGGAGTCTGTGGTTTTTACCTTGAGGTGGACGTCGTCCATCAGGGCCAAGAGAAATGTGTAGA
>NW_007799214.1:0-1267 GCF_000696425.1 Galeopterus variegatus | reverse complement strand
TCATTAAGAAAACACAAATGAAAACCACAATGAAATACCACCTCATACCCATTAAGATGGTAACTATAAAAACAACAAACAAACAAACAAACAAACAAAAAGCACACACACACACATGAAGCAAAAAACATCAAATAACAAATGTTGGTGAGAACGTGAAGAAATTGCAAACCTTGTCTAATGCTGGTGGACATAAGATGTAGAATGATGTAGCTGTTATGAAAAACACTGTGACACTTTCTCAAATAACTAAGCATATAATTACTGTGTAATCCATACATCCCACTTCTAGATGCATACCTAAAATAATTGAATGCAGAGTCTTGAAGATGTATTTGTACACCCATGTTCATAGCACCAGTATTCAAAATAGCTGAAAGGTGAAAGGAACCCAAGTGTCTATTGATGAATAAATGGATAAACAAAATGTGGTGTATACATGCAGTAGAATAATATTAAGCCTTAAAAGGAGGGAAATTCTGACACATGTTACAACATACATGAACCTTGAGGACATCATGCTAAGTAAAATAAACCAGTCACAAAAAAAAGACAAATATTGTATGATTCAACTTATATAAACTACCCAGAGTAGTAAAATTGATAGAGAGAGAAAGTAGCATGGAAGTTTTCAGAGGGTAAAGGAAAAGAACAAGATTCATTTAATGTGTATAGAGTTAGTTGTGTAAGATGAAAATAGTTCTGGATATGGGTGGTGGTGATGATTACACAGCAATACAAATGTACTTAACACTACGGAATGGCACACTAAAAAATAATTAAATGATAAATTTTATGTTATGTGTATTTTACCAACTTAAAAATTTCATTTAAATCAGTGATAATATCATATCCCTTGAAATAAAATGTGTGTATTACTTTTCACTTTTGCTTAATGGTATTTTAATGTCATTATCTTCAATAACATAAACTTATGTATAGATCTTTTAAAAGAAATTTACAGCAGGACAATAAAAAAAATATGTAAGGAGATTGGTAGATACCTACAAATAGAGGTTGTGGCAGCTGGCTTCCAAAATGACTCCCAAGTATGCTCCCACCCCGTCCTGATACCCATGTCCTCATGCCATTTCCTCCCCTTGAGTGTGGGACCTAGAGGTTCATATTAAATAAAGTGTGACAAAAGGGATAAAATGTCACTTTTTAAAACTGAAGCAAAAAACACTGTGACTTTCTTCTTGTTCTCATTGTCTCTCACAGTCTCTCTCCTACAGCCTCTCTCTCTCCCTCTATCTCTCCTCACTTG
>NW_007799213.1:0-1267 GCF_000696425.1 Galeopterus variegatus | reverse complement strand
TTGGTTGATTTGTGGGAGAGAGTGACGCTAGGGACTGTCTATTCTGCCATCTTGACCAGAACTCCTGTTTAGCTCATTTTAAAGGATGAGATGTATTCGTGGTATATGTACATTCATTACATATATTGGATTGGCTTTATTTTGGCAGAGTGCACTAATACCCTTCTATAGCATCACTGTCACATTGGTCACTTAAATTCTTGCTGGCTTATTTAGTGCAATAAGGACATTTGCTGGAATGACTAGAGAAGGACAGAGATGACAGAGGAGGAGAAGAAAGACATTTGATAGTTTTTCAGGATGAGTATGTCTTTGTTTTGGCTGCTATAACAAATTACCATAGACTGGGTGGCTGGAGCAACAAACATTTATTTCTCACAGTTCTGGAGGCTGGGAGGTCCAAGATCAAGGTGCCTGCAGATCCAGTGTCTGGTGAGGCCCCTCTTCCTGGCTTGCAGATGGCCACCTTCTTGCTGTGTCCTCACGTGGACAAGAAACAGAGAGCTCTAGTCTCTTCCTCTTCATATAAGGACACTAATTCCAGCATGGGGACTCTATCCCACTGACCTCATCTAAACCTAATTACCTGCCAGAGGCCACACCCTCCAATACCATCACATTAAGGATTCAACGTATGAATTTTGGGGGAATGCAGACATTTAGTCCATAGCAGAGTGCAAGCACTTTTTTTTTAAAGCAAATATAAATGAATAAACAAATGAAAAAATAAAACTGTCATGGTCTTCTATACCTAGGAAGGGAAATATTTTTGTTCTGTGCTTTCCTATTCCCTTATGCATGGACCCCTTACTGCAGGGCCTCAGTGCCCAGGGTCTCCTGGGAAGGCAAGGGAGAGATGGAATGATGATGGGGGATATGAGAGGAGATTTTCACTTAAATGAAGATGCTTCCTAGTGGTTAGTTTACCAGGCTTCATACCAGTGTGTCTACTCAGACCCAGAGCAAAAATAATGGCCCTGGCCTGAGCAGCTTTTGATGCTGTGCTGTTGCAGCTGGGCTGATGCCCTGTGAATGACAGGGCCTGGAATTACAGGCTCTTGCCTCCTGTGTGGCTCTGTAGTTGAAGAATGAACTAAATGGATCAAATTTCATTTCTAGCGTATGGCCATAACTGAATGTCAGCTTTTGAGGCCTTTCGAGTTTTCATCCTTTACTTACTACTAATTCCCCATGCTTCACTTTCATTTTCCTTGGCCCTATATTTAATGTCTTTGAAGACATTTTGAGGATTTATTCAAAAACTGAC
>NW_007799212.1:0-1267 GCF_000696425.1 Galeopterus variegatus | reverse complement strand
CCAGGCCAGCCTTGAAGCAGACAGGGCTCAAAATGGTGGGAGTGGTCCTTTCTTTTTCTCATTGTGGCTTCTCCTACCTTCTTGCACTCTGTAGGTCTCTCCTCCTCTTCCCCTCAGCTCAGCGGCCCCAGCTTGGCTGTCGTTGCCCTTTAATAGTTGTAATTTGGTTGATTTGTGGGAGAGGGTGACACTGGAGACCATCTATTCCACCATCTTGACCAGAGGCCCCTACTTCAGGATCTTGATCCCAGTTGTGTAAAATTTCCATTGAAAGTTCTGCTCTTGTCTGCAGCTGACCAGGGTGCAACAGTTTTGGCACCTGTTGATTGGAAAGTTTGCTCAACTTTCATTTTTTGCTCAAAATTGTATAAGCTGAGCCAGTTGAGATATCTATGGGGTTGGCTATCATTTCTGCTATTAATCATCAGTCCTCTTCGATTAGCGCATGAACATGATTAATTTTTTCCTCACAAATTGATGTGGATGGACTGCCACTGCAGGTTTCATCTTCAACTTCATCTCCTCCATTCTTAAAATGAGTTACCCATTTATAAACTGCTGATTTCTTTGGGACATTGTCCCATAACTTTTCATAAAGCATCAGTGATGTCACTATTCTTGCACCAAGTTTCACCATCAATTTGATGTTTGTTCTTGCTTCAATTTTAGCAGAATTCATGTTGATCTGATAGAGGCTCTTTCCAAACTCATACCTTACCCTTCTTACTGCCTCAAACTAGATTGTGTTCAGACATGTTATAACAACTTAGTGTGAATTTATTTTGGTGCAAAAAATTTTGAAATCCATAAATAGTCCTTTTGTAATACACATTTTCCAGAACATTTTGAAGATCCTTCATATTTGTCATTCATTTTGGCAGCCAAAATTTGAACCTTCATACTATGCTTGGAGACCTCTACATCTAGTGAGTGAGGGCTTTCTCCACCATTGACAGAGATACTCATTTTTCCAGCTTCTCTTGCAGCTAGGGCTCAGGAACAGATCAAGCTTTGCTAATAAGATACACCTGAATAGATCCAGAATTATAAGCTAGTGACCCAAAGAACTAGGGATAGTTGGAGCATCAGCATCACTGTGTTCTTGTTGCCCAGTTTTGCAGTCTAACTGCAGGAACCATTTCTGGCTGCACAGTTGACTCCAAACCTATACTCTGATCCTACCCAATATCTTTTTTTTTTTTTGTCTTTTTGTCTTTTTTTGTGACCGGTAACGGGATCGCAACCCTCGGTGTCGTGCCCACACCAC
>NW_007799211.1:0-1267 GCF_000696425.1 Galeopterus variegatus | reverse complement strand
TCTCATGTAACAAAGGAAAAAGGATTATAGCTTCAACTATTACACATTGTAAATGTCTTTCACTTGTGAGTTCTGGAATCATATTTAAGGAATGTGGAGGCAATAAATGCATTTCCCAGAACTTGAAGCGAGAATCAAATGCATTTCCCAGAACTTGAAGTGAGAATCTCACTAGTCCTACACTACCTTTTCTTCCCGTTACACTCATCCTTGGGTCCCTGGTGAGATCGGACCAATTTCTGACCATCCTCCTTCTGCACGTAAGTTATCTCACATTAATAGACTCAGAAGAAGCAGCTACGACAGGCTTGTGAGTGACCTAGTATATTGGTTAAAAACTTTTTGTTGGAAAACAGAAATATGAACAAAGCAGCCAAGGCAAAATAGGAAATTTATTGACTCATGATATTCAGGAGTACAGCTGGCTTCATGAAGATGCCAGGTTATTAACCCCAATGGAGAAGAGGTATTCTATTCTGATTACTCTGGCAGAAAAGTCTGAGGGAGAACTCTGATGGACTCTGCTTACATCACATGCCGGTCTTTGAACCATTCTCCAGGACCAGAGGGATGCAGCATTTTGATTGGTCAGCCTTGGTCATATGCCCACTCTTGAGTTGTGGGGAGGGTGGCGTCATTAGTCACAGTTCCATCAGGACTGGAGGAGGGAGCAGGGTGACAGACATCATATCTTGACTCCGTGCTTCCTGTGTTGTGCCTTTTCGGTTGAGAAATATCATTGTGACTAAATTGATTTCTTTCGGTTCTAATTCAGTCCCTTTCCTCGTCTGCCAGCTGGTCAGTATCTTTTCATGATTCTGCCTCAATAATTAAACACTAAAGGTTCTTGAGAATTTATATTATTTTGCAGACTTTACAAATTTACCAATGAGGAAAAATAATCCCATTTCCACTAAGTTTTTCCAAGCAGAATTTCTAAATCTCATGACATCTTTATAGATCCAATGGACAGTATTTTATTTCTTTCTTGCCTTTTTCTAGTTTAGGATCTCAAATGGTGCTGATGGAAAGATATAGTGTAGGGTACTGGTAAAAGAATTACTGGTCAACTGATTTGTGTTCAAATTTCACATCAACCATCAGTTGTTAGGGAAATGCGAATAAAAATGCTATTTTTTCATTTATTGTATTGGGAAAAATTTGAATATTGATATCATACATACCAATACATTGTTTTTTTTTTTTCCTGCCCACAGTTAGTTCCTTCTGTTCTGTGGTAACAATACCATGTGTATTATGAATCAAG
>NW_007799210.1:0-1267 GCF_000696425.1 Galeopterus variegatus | reverse complement strand
GTACTATATGATATTTCTAAATATGTACACAACGTGTAATGACCAAATCAGGTTAATTAACATGTCCATCACTTCAAACATTTATCATTTCTTTGTGTTGGGAACATTCAAAATCTTTTCTAGGTAACTGTGAGTGTACAATAAATTGTTGTAAATTACATACTACAGTGCTAGAGAACTTCAGATCTTATTCCTCCTAACTAGCTGTATTTTTCATTCATTAACCAACCTCCCATTATCTCTTCTCCACTGTACCTTTCCCAGCCTCTGGTAACCACTATTCTTCTCTCTACTTATAAGTAATCAACTTTCTCAGCTTCCACATGAGTGAGAACATGTGGCATTTGTCTTTCTGTTCCCGACTTACTTCGCTTAACATAATGTCCTACAAGTTCATCCATGTTGCTGCAAATGAGAGGATTTCATTCTTTTTATGGCTGAATAGTATATTCCCATTGCATATAATATGTACTGCATTTTCTTTACCCAGTCATCAGGTGATGGGCACTTAGGTTGATTCCATATCTTGGCTTACTGGGAACAGAGCTGCAATAAACATGGTAGTGCAAATATCTCTTCAATATTCTGATTTCCTTTCTTTTGGATATATACCCAGCATATGTAATGGATCTGCTAGATCAAATGGTAGTTCTACCTTAATTTTTTGAGGAACCTTCATACTATTTTTCATGGGGCTGTATTAATTTGCATTCCTACCAACAGCATATGAGAGTTCCCTTTCTCTGCATCCTCACCAGCATCTGTTATTTTCTGTCTTTTCATAAAAGCCATTCTAATTGGTGTGAGATAATAGCTCATAGTGGTTTTGATTTACATTTCCATAATGACTAGTGATGTGAGCATTTCTTCATATACGTGTTGGAAATCTATATGTCTTCTTTTGAGAAATATACATATATTCAATTCACTTGCCCCCTTTTTTACACTACATTATTTGGTTTTTTACTGCTCAGTTGTTTGAGTTCCTTGTATATTGTGAATATTAATGTAGGATGAAAAAATTGTAAGTATTTTATCCCATTCTGCAGGTTGTCTCTTTACTCTGTTGACTGTTCTCTTTGCTATGCAGGTTTTTAGTTTCATATAATCTCATTTGTCTATTTTTGCTTTTGTTGCCCGTGCCTCATCTTCTCCATAAAGTCTTTGCCCAGACCAGTGTCCTAAAGCATTTCTATGTTTTCTTCGAGTAGTTTCAAGGTTTTGGGTCTTACATGTAAGTCTTTAATCCATTTTGAGTTGATTTTCA
>NW_007799209.1:0-1267 GCF_000696425.1 Galeopterus variegatus | reverse complement strand
TGACCGCTAACGGGATCGCAACCCTCAGTGTCGCGCCCGTACCAGACCGGGACGGCAACGGTATCGCAACCCTCGGTGTTGCGCTTGCACCGCGCTCAGCCAGTGAGCGGAATCGGTCTCCACATGGGATCCGAACCCTCGGCGGGAGTGCCAAGCGGCGCAAGAGTGCGCCACCCGGCCGGCCCTAATTTTTTAATGAAGAAATCAAGTTTATTTCTTACAGTTTCAGAGGCTGGGGAGTCCAAAGGAGGACTAACTTTTAACCCCCCAAGTACCCTCACTCTCAGTGCCCTCGGCTTCCTTTCTCTAATTCCTTCTGGCCCTGCTCCTCCACGCCGATGGGTGTTTTTAGGAGGTGGGAGCGGCGGGGTGGAGGGGGCAGGACCAGCATCTTCGGCGCTGGAAATCCTATCAACCTTCACGCATAGTGCCCTAGTGTCCCGCCTTCGGAACGCCGTGACTCCAGCTCCTCTGAGCCTTTCACGCAGCGTACTCTCGCACCCAAACCACACACTCGCAATCACGGTCGGGGCAGCTGCTCCAGGACAGTCCTCTGCTTTTGGGGGGGGTGGGGGATGGGGTGTCGACATACGGAAACTCCATTTGCAAAACGGCCGCCTCCCGGGGAAATCCTGGAGGCCCCGCCACTTTATGCTGGGGCTGGAGCCTGGGACGGGGCTGCCTGGTCATCCCTGGGGAGGAGCGAGCTGGGGCCTGGGGAGGGTGTACCTGGTCGCCGCCGGGAGGAGAGCGCGCGCGGGACGAGGACGGGGCGGTGCGCCAGCGCCCTGCACCCCGCGCTTGGCTACGCCGGGTTTGAGCGCGTCACGGGGCCCCGAAAGAGGCTTCCCGGCATCGCCACGCCTGCTGAGCCCGAGCAGGGGCGGAAGAACCTGCGTCACTGGCCGCAAAGGCTCTGGAGGGTGCAGCTGTCGGGTGGCTGCAGGCAGTGAATCAAGAGTGGCCCCGGGCTGGCGCCTCGGCCTCTCCTCATGCCCAGCTGTCTTGGGCTACCGTGAATCAGCGTGTGACCAAATACTTGGCAAAGGGGACTGTGCACCGCCCTTGCCAGGCTTCTGGGCTCCTCATCCGTAACATGCAATATTAATAGTACCTACCTCTTAGACTGGTGGTAAGAATTAAATTAGTTAATTTTAAGTGTTGTTTATTTGGCGGGGGTACAGAATTTTTCATCCTGATAGAAGGTAAAAGAAAAACTAAGTATTTTTGTCTAAATACATTAATAATGTCACTTTTAAAGAGAGTT
>NW_007799208.1:0-1267 GCF_000696425.1 Galeopterus variegatus | reverse complement strand
CTTGATAAGGTTATGTAATATTTTTACTAATATCTCACTTGTTGAGAAAGTTATAGTTGTTATAGAGTTGGCTTGCAACCATCTTTGGGGGGTTCAGTTCCTTCCTTTCTCGCTAGGTTTTTACGTATGTGAGTTCTTCAAATGTGTGGTTGGCTGGTGGGCAACCATGTAGTCACTCTAGGTTAGTGGTAGGGAGCTCTACTGTTGAGACTTCTCACTTTGAGGCAAAGGCTTCTCAGACTATGAAGACTATTCGTGTGGCCGCTGTTAGAGAGATAAATGATCATGTGGATGATACAGTATTTCATGCGGTATATGTGTCGGGGAAGTCAGAACATCGTCGTGGCATCCGTAACAGGCCAACGAAGACTTGTGGGAAGAATGTCATGTTTACACCTACAAACATGATTGTAAAGTGAATTTAGGTTGTGTCAAGAGGGTAGCCCGAGAATAGGGGAAATCAGTGGACGAAGCCTCTTATAATAGCAAAGACTGCTCCTATGGAGAGCACAAAATGGAAATGTGCTACTACATAATATGTATCATGAAGGACAATGTCTCGTGATGAGATGGCCAGTACGATCCCGTCAAGCCTCCTACTGTGAATAGGAAAATAAAGCCCAGGGTCCATAGTATGGCAGGGGATCATTTGATGTTGCCTCCATGTAGTGTGGCGAGTCAGCTAAACACTTTACGCCCATGAGGATTGCGATAATTATGGTAGCTGATGTAAAGAATGGTTGGGTGTCCACGTCTGTTCCTACTATAAATATGTGATGTGCTAAGACAATAAAACCTAGGAAACCAATTGACATTATGGCCGAGACTATCCCCATGTATCCAAATGGCTCTTTCTTGCCCGAGTAGTAGGCTACAATGTGTGAAATTATTCCGAAGCCTGGGAGGATCAGGATGTAGATTTTGGGGTGTCCAAAGAGTCAGAACAGGTGTTGGTATAGAAGAGGGTCTCCTCCTCCTAAGGAGTCGAAGAATGTAGTGTTTAGGCTATGGTCTGTTAGTAGTATGGTGATACCGACCACTAGTACAGGGAGAGAGAGAAGTAGAAGGACGGCTGTGATTAGAACTGATCATACAAATAGGGGGTATGGTATTGGGACATGGCTGTGGCTTCATGTTAATGATGACGGCAATGAACTTAGTCACTCCTAGAATAGAGGAGACTCTTGCTAGGTGGAGGGAGAAAATTGTAAGGTCTATGGAAGCTCCAGCATGAGCCAAGTTTCTGGCTAGAGATGGGTAGACAGTT
>NW_007799207.1:0-1267 GCF_000696425.1 Galeopterus variegatus | reverse complement strand
CTAGAAGTCCGAGATCAGGCTATTGGCAGCATTAGTTTCTTCTGAGGCTGGGAGGGAAGGACCTATTCCAGGCCTCTCTCCTTGGCTTGTTGATAGCTGTCTTTGCATCATTTTCCATCTCTGTGTGTCTGCATCCAGATTTCCTCTTATGAAGATGGAAGTCATGTAACTTGATCACCTCTATAAAGACCCTGTCTCTAAATAAGGTCACATTCTAAGGTCCTGGGGGTCAGGATTTCAACATATAAATTTTGGGAGTACACAATTTAATGCATAACAAGTTCAAAAAATAACTAAACAAAGCCAGGGCTGGAATCGTGTAAAAAAGAGAAGAAATGTGTGCATTTAGGGGTTGAAGTAAGGCAGGTCCTGGGTGAGTGACTCAAGTGGAGGTGAAATGTCCATAACTGGCTTTAACTGATCTTTTTCTACGTGGTCATGATGTACACTATGCTTCTAGAAGTGGATGGAACTGACTGTCTTAAAAGTTTGGGGTCTAGGCTAACATCTTCCCCTTGGGGCCCCATTAATATCTTTTCCCAGAGCTAGGTAAGGTAATACAGGTTCTCACCAAAGGAGAAAAGAGAATTTAATTTAATTCCACAAATATTCATGGAGCAGCCATATATTATGGCTATATTAGGCCCTAATAATATAAGCCTACTCTCAAGTTATAATGAAATCCACCAGCTTCCTTAAAAATGGCGTTCAGTTCCTCCAACATTAGCAATGCAGGGTGAATCACTTCAAGGGACAAAATTCTAATTGTCCAGACATGTCTGGGGATCTTTTACTATTTACTACTGCGAACCATCCCAGTTTGACATTCCCAGGAAACTGGATTGTGGAATACCATATATTCCTTTAATTTTATTTCATTATCCCGAAGTATTTAAAATGTTAAGGGGGGATCACTTAATGGCCAAGGCTGTTAAGATAGTATGGTGGCCTCTGATACCAAGAAGGTGGCTGTAGTAATTAGTGAAGACCATCAGGGATTAGGGAAATCCAAACCCTCTGTCTCCATTTCTAAATGTGCAGGATGTGAAGTGGTTTACTTTACATGGCCTTAGCAGTTATATTGAGGAATTTGGTTTTGAATTTTACATCATTGAGACTGAAGAATCAAATGATCTGATACTTCTGACTTACTTCTGATATCTGGTACTTTTTATACATATTAATTGGCATATTTCTACTGTAACACACATTAAAATGTGCTTTACCCTAATTTCTACCATTTCAAAAGTATGTGGCTAGTCTTTTA
>NW_007799206.1:0-1267 GCF_000696425.1 Galeopterus variegatus | reverse complement strand
CCAGTGAGCGGGAACCGGTCTGTATGTGGGATCCGAACCCTCAGCGGGAGCGCCGCAGCGCCTCTCAAGCGGCGCACTACAGCAGTGCGCCACCGGGCTGGCCCATCATCCTCCAAGTTTCTATGGCAGGAAGCAGGCTGAGAAAATTGCTCATCAATCAATGATGACATTTTCTCCAATGCCCTCTTAAGATTTGGCAAGGATGGATAGTGGCAAAGAAGGAATATTTCAGAAACTAAAGCCAATAGCCAAGGAGAACTATGGACTCGAAGTTTGTCCTAGGAAGTGGGACTTGGGCCTAATCAAGACATACTTTTTATTCCAGCATAGGAGGATCTATTTGGAGTGATTTCAAGTAGCTAGAGGCTAGTGACTTCTATTTGCATCCCATTATTCCCCATTTGAAATAGTGGTGCTTACTACAGTTTTTCTGTCCTTGTCCTGCCATTTATGTTATGCATACTGCAGGGGTAATGGGGCAGAGAAATTGTAATTCATAGAAAGACAATTACTTAGATAAAGAGCAATCATATCTGGATCCAATGTAGATCACCAGATCTGGGACTTAGGTAATGAAGTTATCAGATAAGCCTTTTGGGAATGTCTTGGAGGGGTGAGATTTTCCTGTGTAAGAGAGTGAATATTTGTGAGCAAATGGGTGGGCTGTGGTAGATAATTGTTCTCAATTTTTACCCCACACCGTACCATGCTATCTTAAAGTACCTTCCAGTGAAGCAATCATTGACTTTGGGCTTGGTCATGGAACATACTTTGTTAGTAGTATAGTACAAACAGAAGTTTTAAATTCGCTTTTATCGTTTTGATGACATCTTGTGTTTCTACCATCTGCCATGAGAAGAAAGCACCTCAGGTAAGTACTGGTACCAAATGAGATATATAGAATAGAGTGATTTTTGAATCCAAACCATAATCTTGTGGGTTCAGAATATCCCAGCCAAGAACAAAGAGGTAGAGACAACCTTTAGACTCATGAACAAAAAATGGGAGCTTGTTGTTATAAAGCACTGGGTTTTGGGTGGATTACTATGTGACATTATGCAGCAGAAATGAAATACAATGAGTTGGTTGGAAGAGTAACTCATATATGAGTTAGTCAGGATGGGGCAAGTTGTGCTGGGCAACACTCATAATATTTCAGTGGTTATAACCACAAAGGTTTAATTTTACTCAAGCTGCATGTGTATTGAGGATTGACTGTGCCTTTGTTTTATAGTGTCTTTATTTCAGGATCCAGGTTGATAGCGCA
>NW_007799205.1:0-1267 GCF_000696425.1 Galeopterus variegatus | reverse complement strand
ACTTGGTTTCTTTGGTTACTGATGTGCTGATTATTATTCTAAGAAAAGGGGAAATATATATGTATATGTGTGTGTGTGTGTGTGTGTGTGTGTATATACATATTTGTGAAGATACTTCAAAAAGTTCATGGAAATATTTGTATTATCTTTTAGTTCTATTTTTCCATGAATGTTTTGAAGTACCATCGTATAGAGAGAGAGAAAAAAAGAGAGAGGTAATTCTTTTCTCTTGACTAATTTATCAACTACTATCATCAATGTTGAACAAGTAGATATTTTCAACTGGGGCATTCTTTGAAATTTTTTATTTCTGCTCCTTTTCAAATTTTAGGAATTCAATTTTCAGTACGGTAAAGAGTTTAACTTTACTTCTTATGAAAATTATGCTTTGGATCCATAGTCAACTGCTAAACCAATAGAGATCATTTTTTTTCTTTATAAACAAATAAAATATAGACTGAAACTTTTATAGTTTTAATTTCACTTTTTGAAGCTCTTTTATTCATACTGGATGAAAAGAAATGTGAGTTTTTTTTAACTTCCAAAGTTCTAAAATCACAATAAATCTGGAGTTTGTGCTTTTATATTTCAGGGGTTTTAAACACATTTTAAAAGTTTTTTCTTAACACATTAACTTAAATACTTAATTCTCTAAATTGTACAGGAAAAGCTAAATATCCACACCCATTGAAGGATCCTTATAGATATGCGGATAAAGTCCTAGCTTCTTAATCTGGATTACAAGACCAATGATCTGGCCTACATTATTCCACTTTTTCAATTTCCCTGGTACTTTAGGCATCACTGGTATTGAACTTCTTTTACTGCCTCGTACTTTCTCGTACTGTATTGCTGAGGCCTTTGCACTGCTACTCACCATGGCTCTCTAATCTTCTTCCTTTCGTATCTTCACCTAACCAATACCTATTTATTTTCCTTTTCTCTTCTTTGTTAAGTGTATAATTCAATGATTTTTAGTAAGTTTTAGAATTGTGCAATCATCACCAAAATCCAGTGGTAGAACATTTTGTTCATCTCAGAAAGTTCCCTCATGCCAGTTTGTAGTCAATCCCCATGCCCCTGCCAGCACCAAGCAACCAATCGTCTGCTTTCTCTCATTGCCTTTTCTGGATATTTCATGCAAATAGAATCGTACAATTCATGTCTAACTTCTTACCCTCAGCATTATTTTGAAGTTTATTTATGTTGTGGCCTGTATTAATAGCTGGTTCTTTCTTATTACTAAATAAAATATCTATTATATATA
>NW_007799204.1:0-1267 GCF_000696425.1 Galeopterus variegatus | reverse complement strand
TTTTTAACTTTTTTAATCAGTAGGAAAGGAAGCTCTCCTCTTAAACTGAGGGAGCAACATTTTTAGTATTCCTGAATATCACAGGGTCAGAATTTCCACCCGTTCTTGAAGAAAGATAGGTGTTATCTGCTCCTGACTGCTGTACTGCAGGGGAAAAAGTTTTTTGTTGTAGCTTGTTGTTGTGTGTTTTTATTCTTCTTTCATGGGACAAACCTCGTGCATTTCACTCATAGAAAAGGTTTCCCAGGAAACTTCCATTCAGAGCTAGGAGACTGATAGGGAGATGCAAACTGAGACCATGGCGGAATGTTAATGAAGAGCGTGAATGTTTTTGCTCTGTTGTGGGATTTGCATGTTGACAATGACCAGGAATATCATGTAACAGAAGTCTTCAGAAGATTGTTTCTTTGGTATTCCGTGGTATGGGCCTTTTAACTTGAAGACTTTAATCACTCTGCTATATCATTTGAGCCACAGAATATCTGCTTTTTACCTGTGGACATGGAGATTCAAGTCTACCCTTTCCTGCTTTTTGTGTCTCAGAGTCATATAAATCTTGATTCTCTCCTTCTAACATGAATGTCTTGACCTACAGGGAAGGGGTTCTTCCACCTCTCTTCTGTACCCATGCTACCTACAGTCTCCTTTGTAACTATTTTGATGCATGGTTTTAAAAAGTCAAGGACAGATATCAAATAGTCATCATCATCCGGTTCTTCAAAATTCATTAGGTGAATTTTTAAAAAATTAAGGATTACATACTTGAATCCAGGTAGTTTATTTGCTGTAAAATTATAATTGGTATTTCAGGGTTCTCTTTTTCCCTGGAGAAAAAGAAACCATCCATGATGTCTGAAAACTCTCGAGGGTATTTTTATCAATATTTCCTAATAATAATATTGAAAATGATAATACTTTACATTTTGTAGCCATTCACTTGGATTATGTACCCTTGAAGTCAAGAGCAATATCTCTCTTGTCCCTTGTCCAGAGGCTTGAAGAGGCCTTCTGCAGAGTCAATGCTAAATATGAGTTAACTGCATTAGTTCCACACACAGCTACTTCAAAGGATGTCAGACAGTTTATCCAGTGGTTATAAATTATCTAATTATTAAATATATTGGCTCTTTGCTTCTACAGATTCTACTAAGATATACTTTTTCATTATATTATCAACAGAACACCATTGATCATTGATTTCGTAAACTGACTGGCCAGCCCTCTAGTGTAATGTACCCTTGGAATGGTCTGGAACACTTCAGTTGCT
>NW_007799203.1:0-1267 GCF_000696425.1 Galeopterus variegatus | reverse complement strand
AAAAAGTATACAGAAATTTTAAAAAGTTTTAAAAAATTAAGATTTTCCCTTTAAGAGAATAGCAAAAACCAATTAAACAGCTATCAAGCTTTTGGAAAGAAAATAAGGAGAAAGTCAAGCTAAGTTCACTAAATTTAAGTGCACCGAATTCTCATTTTTTGTATCATAGGGTCAATGGATATTGTCCATAGACAGTACTTAGAGTTTCAGAGTTTAAACATGAGAAGAAATAAAACTAGAAATATTTGAAGGTGATTCCCTAGGGAAAGCATCCTTGGAAGTTACGAAGTGTGTGCAAAAGCCCTTTTCTCTGGATCCCAAGCTTTTGAGTATATATTACTTTGTTTCTATTAAAAAAAAATCAAACAAATGCCTGATGCTACTGAGAAGTCTTCCTTGACTTCTCTATTTCTAAGATTTAGTTACTTTCTCTTCTATTTCTATGAACTTCCCATATCTATTAGAATACTAATCATTATCTTGGAATCATTTGCTTATATTTGTCAATGCAAAATGAGAGAAAAGAATAGGTTTCATTTATACATTTATAGGTAGATTATTAGGTGAGTATAAAAATCTTGTTTCTAGAAAAAATGAAAAAGATACATCAGTTGTCCATTGAAAGACAAAAGTATGACATCTTATTTACACATCATTTATTTTTAAATGTTTATCCTTATCATCTTTTAAATTTGCATATTTAAAAAATAACTAAAATAATAAACACAATATAGCTTTATCTAGTGTTTTGGCATCATATTGCTCTAATATTTATTGTATTTTCGTTTAGTATCTGGTCTTCAAATCAGTACCATCTAAATTTTAAAACTGCCAATTTTAAATTCAGTTATTTTCCTGAAGGCACATACTAGCTTTATAAAGGAAAAGGTTAAATACATGCTTTTCCAGTGTAGTTTGTTCTTTAATAACACAACATAACCTGAAGCATAAAGTATAAATAATAAATGTGTGAGAATATTTCAAATCTGCATTTAAAAATAAAATAACAGGGACATGGATATGGATGTCATGGAAATGGAGATATGAAGCAATTTTCTTTTACTTCAAATATTGAGTTTGTTAGCAGAGAGAAAATCCATTAGCACAGTATAAAGCATGATCCTCCTTTCTTCATATGACAGATGAAAAAAGTGCTTATCAAGAATACACAGTCATTCAATACTTCATTTCTGGTGCTTTTATATGCAGTTTCTATTCTTAATTAAACCAAGTATTTCTCTTAACAAATCTCATTCTAAACTTCATA
>NW_007799202.1:0-1267 GCF_000696425.1 Galeopterus variegatus | reverse complement strand
ACACACACACACAAAACCCTTGTACTCTTTGGGCTACTTTATAGCAGGCTGAGTGACACCTCTGCAAGTCCTCTACATGTTTTCTGACAATGTTACATTGAGGGCTGTTCTCTGTTGTTGGGTTTTGTGCTGCTCTTTCTCTGGAAGCATTCTCAGAATCAGTGGGCCAGGGGCTCTGGGACAAGGCTTGCTCGCTCTAGGACATGGTCTCGATGTTTGGTCCAGGCCACTTTGGTAAAAGTATGAACTGCTATGATCATATTCTCCGGATAGAAATTAGTACCCCTTCAACCACTTGCTTCAACAGCATTTCCAGGAGGTACCTGGAAATACCAGGGTGTGTGCCAAGAAAGTGACACTGGATGTTCACTGAAGGGAGGTGCTCAGGAAAAATGGAACCATTTTATTTTTACCTTGAAATTGCCATGTGCTTGTCCATCCGGGCTTTTAATTCCTCATTCTCCTGCTGGAATCGCTTCAGTTTGTCAACGAGTGCTGTGTTATTCTCCACCTGGGCATAAACAAGAATTTTAGGGTTTATACAAAAATCAAAAGTCAACAAAACCCCTCATTTCTTAAGGCACATTCCTAACACAAGCGCACTTCGGAGAGATTTAATTAAGGGAAATATAATAGTCTACCAAAATATTTATACACTGACACACTGCAAAAACAATCTAAAGCAGCAAAATAGAGCTTCTAGATATTATTTTTAAAAAATATATGCCAGGCTGCTTAAAAACTGACACACCAGGGGTGAGTGATTTGCTCTGGGTCACACTGTTTTAGGACTCTCCCTAAGGACTGGTGCCCTGCCCTGGGCAACCCTGGGTGTTGTGCCTCTTTGTGTTTCACTGTGGCAAAACAAACCCTACAGCTGGACAGCCTGCATTTATCAAAGCTCCTACACCTTCCTCTGGCCAATTTTGCAAAAAATTAAAAAATAATAAATTCCTAAATTTGATGAAAATTCAAAGGCCGTCAGTTCAGAGTTGTTGGCAATGTTGATATGGCCTTAAACCCATTTCACGGTGACTCTTCAGCATTTACCTCTGAGTGGTCACACAACGCAGCAATTCAACAAAGCTCCATAGAGCACCACATGAAAGAAGAGACACTACAAAGCCTCCCTCCTCAGTCCAGATGAAGGTACGTTTGTTCTCCTGCTGGCCTGCCCAGGCCAAACTTTCAAGGAAAACAAATCGATCAGTCGAGAGATTAAAGGATAAGATCCCTGAAGACATTTAGTCACTTAACATGATGAAGA
>NW_007799201.1:0-1267 GCF_000696425.1 Galeopterus variegatus | reverse complement strand
TGCTGGAGTGGAAGACAAGGCCTGTGGCTATTTTGTGCTTATTGTGTGCACACTGGCACAGGTCACATCCAAAATCCATCATTATGCTGCCATTTTATTGTCCAGAACCCAAACCCTGCTACCACTTAGGCAATGAAGCCTGTGAAATGTAATTTATATGCCAGAAGAAAAGTAAAATGCAGTTTAGTGACCAGAGTTTTAAAAGAAAGAAAAGGAAGTAAGACGTTAACATAACAATGCTTAGGAGAGAGGGTCTTGCCCAATTGTTTAGAAAAAGAATGTGGGTTGGGAATGAGGATAAGCCTGTGACTGGAAGGAGAGCTGTGTCCAGCTTCCCCAGTGGTAAGAGGTGGTAAGAGCTGAGCTTAAGAACAGCCTCTTGAATCTGTGGCCCTTGAGGAACATGTCTACACATCAAGCCCAGCAACAGAAGATAGAGGTCCAACTGCAGCTTCTGATAAAGAGCCAAGGACAGTCCCAACCTCACAGTTATGCAGCAGTGAGCAACAATGGCAAAGGCTACAGCAAAGGACTTTTAGCTCCAACCACCTGGGTGTGGATGACATGACATACTGTTACATTCTTTCAACATATATATGCATGTCACCAGTGAGGTTAGACCCTCACTTCTGAGATTGTGTTCAGAGGCATATCAGTTTCTGTAAGTGATAATGAATGATCTGAGAGAAACACTGTGTAAGAAATCTTCTTTTTCTGAAATATACAATATACACAAGTATATTACATGTTTTAAATTGCTAATTAAAAGAAAGCTTAGTGTTGAGACAATAGCATGGAGAAGACACTATCTCTGTGCCTCCAATAATTTTCATTAGTGCTAATTTGAATAAAAATCTAAAGTATGGATGAACACTTTCCAATCTCATTTTTTTTTTCTAGTTAAGTTTTGGTTAGGTTTCTAGGCCTTTTTTTGGTGTCTCTTAAAGTAACATCTAGAAACAGCTAAGGTTATTACTTATATATTAAATATAATTCTAAGAGGCTGACCAAATTACCAAAACCTTGAAGAAATTCTAAAATCAGATGTCCTCAACTTTTTATAGTTGGTGTGAGCAAATGTCATGTGGAAAATATTTTCCTAGAAAACAAAAATAACATTTATTTTTTGAAATATACCATTAGAATAGAAAATATTACTGTGTTTAATTCTATATCGTAAACAGCCAAAGAGCATTCATTTCCAGTTTAAAAATAGAATCAGGCAATATTTTAGTAATCTATTTAAAAAATACTTTTTTTTTTTTTT
>NW_007799200.1:0-1267 GCF_000696425.1 Galeopterus variegatus | reverse complement strand
ATTGTTATTATCATTGCTAGGGAGATAGATATGATGATGTGTCCACCAAAACTTGTGTTTTCCTTTTGCAGTATTTGCTGTGATATGGGTTCCCTAGCTAGGAACCACATTTCCCAGATCCTCTTGTAAATCAACGGGCTGTGTGGTCAGTTGCTGCTTGGGGAACATGAGAAGTAGTGGTATATATTACTTCTGGGCCAAAGTATTTACAAAGTAGATATGCCTTCCCTATGCTCTTTTCTCCTCATTTGCCAAGTGTATGTGGAGAAACTCCAAGAACTTAGGATATGAAGAGATGTAAAGTGGAGGAACTCTGGGTCCTTGAATCAGGATGGGGAAGAAAGTTACATAGGGAGGATAAACACGAGAATCAGGTTGTTACATGAGTAAGAAACAAACTTTAGTGATGTTAAGAGACTAGAATTTGGAAATTAATTTGTTAAAAGTTGGTCAATTGCCCAAATATTTTTTAAAAGTGATTAAATAAAATTTATATCCTATTTACCACATAAGCTTAAAGTAAAATTCTGAAAATTCTGGTTTTTCTATGGGTTGGTTATGATACACTGATATTCACAAATTTCTAATTAAGTCTCAAAAATAAATTTTAACAGCATTACATTATTTATTCTATATGTTTTGAAAACATTAACTTCTATGACGATTCCTTTAAAAACCCAATTAATTTCTGTTCGTTTGAAACTTAATTATCGAAGTCAGAGAGTGCATTACAGAAGCTATTGTAATTCAAGATTTTTTTTTTTGGCAAATGATGGTCATAACAGAAATTTACAATTTAAAAACTAATTAAAAGGAAGGATGTTCTGGTAATTGATGTTCTAGTAATTTTGCTGGTGAGCAATGTTCTGTTAATATAAGTTGGACCATCTTTCAATTGGCATTTGCCTGAAAGATATTATCTGTGATTTTAGTTATGATATTATAATCAGAGACAATAGCTATTTCTTTTGTACAAATATTTAGAATTTGATTGTAAAGTTTCTATAACCCCATTCTTAAAAGTAAAATGAACACAATCTAAACTGAAAAAGTTGTGATAGTACCAAAAATCTCAGTACCCCCATTTTTTTGATAAAAGTAGAGAAATAATTAATCTGATGTATTTTATGATGTATCTAGATCCTTGAATGCAAGGATACATGTAAATAAGCCCACAGATATATTATTCGGTTGTCCATCTGGTCCCCATTCAGCGTATGGATATGGAGCTTCTGTAGTTTACTTTCCCAACTAAACCACCCTTGTA
>NW_007799199.1:0-1267 GCF_000696425.1 Galeopterus variegatus | reverse complement strand
AGAACAATGGAAGGGCCAATTCACGTCTCTGAAAATAAAACCAAATTGATGTGACTGAGGAAGTTTTATGACATGGTTTTCCAGAAAAAACTCTGAGCTCTAAATTAATTCCATCAAAAGCATTTCACTGTAATCTAGTTCCCAGCATATGCTCCTATTCAATGGGCATTACAGGAGGCTTGGGTCCAATAGCTACAACACAGGGGTCTGGGAATAAGAGTGTAGAAGTAGGATTAATTGCTTTCAGCACATTTGTGGTGACTAAATGCAAAGTTTTATTTATGCCTTCACAATCCTTCCACTAGGGCACAGAAGTGGTTCCACTTAATCTGAGTCTATGTATGTTGTTTTCTTACTGGGGATACTTATGACTTTGCAGCAGTTGATAAAGAGAGTTTCTCTACCAGGGATTGTAACTGACTCATGTCTTTCAGGCTAAGTTGGCACCTATGGACAGAGACAAAGTGGAGTCAGTCTGGCCTTTGTGGCAGAGTGGACAGAATGTGGACCTGTGTGGAACCAACTAAGAAAAGAGAAATATAAGGACACACTGGACTGGAGTTTTGTTGTTCCCTTTCATGTCCCCCAGGCCAAGACAAATGTTAGCAGCAATTGTGTTGGATATTTATGTATGGACATGCTCCCCCTTTACCTGAAACTGCTCTCAGGTGATGCATAACTTCCTTCTCTGTAGTGGGAACTTTGAGTCCCACAGGTCGCTACCGCCCTGATGTGTAGATAAGTTAAACCTCTCAGGGGTATCCACCAGCAACGGAGGTTGAAACAGGAAGATAATGCCCCACTCTTAGTGCACAAGGTCCATATGTGGCTTCTCAAGAAGTTCCAAGGGAAGGATCTCTATTTCCTTCTAGTGGTGACCTCCATAACATCAAGCCCATCCATACAACTTGATTTCATAACATCAAGCCCTTCCATACAAATTGATTTGCTATTTTAAACTATAGAAATTTATTTTAGTACATTTTAAACTTTAGTTTCCAGACTATCTTTCTTCAGTGATCGAAGGATCTAACACTGAACATGGTTTTATTGAGAACTTTTGAGCACTGATCAGCATAAATGGAAAATAATAATTTTCTTCCATTTTCCTAGATTAATATTTATAATTTTATTATTCTAGGCCTTATTTGTCTTCTTTTATATTTTTCTTAAAAGTAAATGTATTATATTATGTTTTTATTGAATTTTTTTTGTAAATATCTGAGGGGTATGGCTTTGAATATCCATATCTGTGTACAATATACAA
>NW_007799198.1:0-1267 GCF_000696425.1 Galeopterus variegatus | reverse complement strand
AAAATGAAATGCCTAGGAGTAAATCCAATGCCTTTGGTTAAATCCAAAGAGTTGTGAAAGACCTCTACAATGAAAACTGTAAAACATTGGTGAAAAAAATTGTAAAGGACACAGATAAATGGAAAAATATCCCACATTCATGGGTTTGCCCAATTCTGTGCAAAGATAAAGTGCCAAAATTTGGTTTCAAATTGAGATTCTTAGGAAGTTAGGGATTTTGCTTTGTATTTTGTCTTGTGGCAATTTTTTTCTATAAAAATTTGATATTTTAAATTTAACAGCCCAATTATCAGAAATACCACTAGAAAAATATTGTAAAAAAAAAAAACCTTTAAAAATTTAATTCTAATACCCAAACCTATTGATAATTATATGTGTAAGTATATATTACATAGTTATAATCAATTATCTGGTTGTAATTTCTAACACTAGTGTGTTGCTCATGAAAATGTACCCATGAAATCTTCTGCTATAAGAAGTATAACTGCCTGATGGCCCAAGCTTTTGCCTTTATGAATCCACTTCATAAATCCACTGCTACACTTGTTCCAAGGCCATGCTTTCCACAGAAAGTCTCCCAGACAATGACTGAATGCAGCAGATGTTCCAGTGCAGGCCTGTTTCTGTGAGATATGAGTCCTCAACTGAGCTTAGGCTCCAGGTCTCCCAATCAGCTTTATGACACGTTTTTGGAACTGTGCTGCAGTCTAAGAGGCTTTCTACCCACCTCTTCTGCCCCCCTTGTGAACTTCAGAGGGTTCAGATACTTTCTGTGTTCTGAAGTCTCTCCCCGTCTCTCCTGATTATCTCCTTTTTCCTTTCAAGGCATTTCTCTATGCCTACTCCTGTCTTGGTATCTGTTTATCTAATATAACATAAGTGGTGTAAGAAAGACAGGACTTCAGATGGGGCTTGGGGACTGTCTCACTCATGGCTTGATAAGCAAAGAGGAAACAATTCTGAGTGGTATGTGGGACACGGATAGTGCATGGGAAAAGGTAGTGATCCTATTCCTGGTGATTTCAGTAGTGCTTACCTGTGAAAATATCCTAGTTATTCATCCTTTTTGTTGAAATTATTTGGATATTCGAAAGATGTGGGAGCAATAAAGACTACTAAGACACCACAGTTGTCTGTTTACTTTTAAGTTATATAGAGAAGGATAATTAAAAACCTAAAAAAAAAAAAAAAAGTAGAGAGAAAGTGTGAAAGCCAGATGTCTTTCATGGGTACCAAAGAGTCGCTTATCTCCTGCATTATAAAAAAA
>NW_007799197.1:0-1267 GCF_000696425.1 Galeopterus variegatus | reverse complement strand
CAGGGACAGAGGTGAAGGGAGACGTTGACAACAAAGTGGAATGAAGGAATCTTGACATGTTGTAGTCCATTCAGGCTGCTGTAACAAAATACCTTAGACTGGGTAGTTTATAGACAATGGTTATTGCTCACAGTAAGGCTGGGAAGTTCAAAATCAGGAATACAGCTGATTTGGTGTCCGGTGAGAGCACGTATAGTGGCACCATCTAGCTGTGTCCTCACATGCCCAAAGGGACAGACCGGCTCCCTCAAACCTCTTTTATAAGGGCACTAATCCCATCAAGCAAACAGGCAATACCCTCACGATCTAACGATCTCCCAAAGACCCCACCTCCTAATACTACCACCTTGGGGGTTAGCTTTCAGCATATTTTGAGAGACACAAACATTCAGACCATAGCAGGGATGATGGAATTGTTTTATATCGTGATTGTGGTAGTGGTGGTGTGATTCTATGTGTTTGTCAATACTCAGAACTGCACAATAAAAAGGTTGGATTTTATTTATGTAATTTATACCTCGATTAACCTGACCAAAAATAGGTATAAAAAAACTCAGAGAATTCTTCCTCAGTTTCCTGCACTATGTTCTCATTTCTTTCCTTCTTTCTTTATTTGTAAAAAACCTACGGCTGCATAATATTCTATCATTTGGACAAACTGTCACTGGCGTAACAATTCATCTAATTGAGCATTTAAGCTATCTTTTCCCTTCCACTGTTATAAACAAAAGTTGAACATAAAAATAAACGATCAACAGTATATCTCTACAAATGTGGTAACATAGCTGGGAACACTTCAACAGTTCTTTGTAATTGATATTGCTACTTTGCTTATGAACTAGGCCTAGTGGATTCTGCAGAAACAAGAAAAATATGCTCAAAATTATCTTCTTAATTTTCAGAAATGTGGTAGATTTCTGTTTTGATGGTCAAAGTTTGTAAATTGAGCTTCGTAGAGGCAAGGGGGCAGAGTATAGATAGATAAAGAAAAAGATCCTTCCAACAATATTCAAAAAGCCTGGCAACACTAGGGTTGAAATATCGGAGAAACGAGTAAGACTTTTAGTGGGTTTCATTTCCTGATAAGAAATATTAGTTCATATATGCCAGAGTGGTGGTGGCTAATTTGTCCTCTGGCCAAATGCTACTTTTATGGAAAACTGCAGGCGTAGTGTGTAACTTCAGGATCTGTAATAATGACTTTGTATAAGAGATGTCTTAAGCAAGGTTGAAAGTATAGATGTCTTTATTGATTGTTTTAAATTTC
>NW_007799196.1:0-1267 GCF_000696425.1 Galeopterus variegatus | reverse complement strand
AGTGAGCGCTCCAACCATTCCTATATAGGATCCGAACCGGAGGTGGGAGGGCCGCTGCGCTGGGTGAGCCACGGGGTTGGCCCTTATTTCATTGTTTTTATTAGATTAAGTCTTTGAAATTATATAGAATATTAATTTTATATATGAAAAGACAGTGTGCACAGTTATTGCATATTAGAATGCTTATTATGTTATCTAATGCAATATACTTATTTTGTAGATGAAGAATCTGAGGTCCTGAGAAATTGAGTAACTTCACTGAATTTACACGGCTGGATAGTAGCAGTTTAGGGACTAGAACTCAGAGTTGATCAGATTCTGACCAGCTGTTTCCCGTCTCCATATATGATTAAACTACTGGACATTTCAACAGAAAAAAAAAATAATGGCATTATGAGTTATAAATCAGTGAGTATGCGGATGGTAAATAGCAGACTAAACTAAGTACATAGGATATGAAATTTGGAACCCTAGAGAGACATAAAGCCAAATAGACAGTAATCTCTCCTGTATATTTTCACAGCATTTCTGCTTAGGTTTATACAACTGAACACAATGCATTTTGTAGGTCTGTTCCAGGATGATGAGTCTGTGAATAGAATGTTCATTGTTATGTCCTTAGTGAGCACTTTGTGACCAAAAGTATCATGGTATTAAAACTTTAAAAGGTTCTACTTTGAGTATAATAAAAATTGTGTGTGTGGGGGGGGGTAATAAAAATTGTGTGTGTGTGTGGGGGGGTGTGTGTGTGTGGAGAGGGTGGTGTGTACATATATGTAAATATGTATACACACCCCTGCACTCACCTAATTCACTAATTTAGCAAATATTTAATGCATAGATTTTATGTAACAGGTGTTATGTTAGGCCATGAGATCCTAAATCTTTATCTAAAATTCAATAAAGATTAACATTCATTTGAAATGCAAAGTATAGAAAGTTCTATGATAGGGTAAATATGAGGAGATATGAAAAGATAAGCAGGGCCAGATCATGAAGGGCTCTGCAAGTCTTTTTAGAGAAATAATGAACCATAATCCCACCATACAGAGAAAAACATTGCCAGCATTTTACAATTTTGCTATTCATTTCTTATGCCTTTTTTTTTTCCTTTTTTTTTTGTCTTTTTTACTGACCGGTAACAGGATCACAACCCTCAGTGTCACGCCCGCACCGGGGACCGGCAACGGGATCGCAACCCTCAGCATTGCGCCCGCACCGCGCTCAGCCAGTGAGCGGGAACCGGCCTCCACATGGGATCCGAACC
>NW_007799195.1:0-1267 GCF_000696425.1 Galeopterus variegatus | reverse complement strand
CCTGGACTGTGTGACATTTATGAGGCTGAGATGAGGGGACTGTCTTTTCTTAAGATTCTTAAGATGGAGTCTCAGCTCTTCTTCCTCCTTTACCAGATGTGTTCTTGGCAGTGATCCAGGCACACATGCTCATGAGATAAAAATGTCCTCCTTAAAGTGTATCTAACAAGAGCAAAGCAGCAGTTGAGGCAGGCTGCATCTTTTATGGGTGAATTTATTAAGTCCCTAACCTGCCTCCTCCATTTATTAAGTCCCTAACCTGCCTCCTCGGGTCTTCTCACAGCTCCCTTTTATTTCCCTTCCCTGGCTATGAAAATAACACATGCATTTTATAAAAAGATGGAACAAACAAAGATGAAAAATCACCCGTCCTTCAAACTATTGGGCAATATTGCATTGACAGTGTAGTTTCTATCCTTCTAGTTGTTTGTGCGTGTGTGTGTGTGTGTGTAATTTCACATCATTGTGCCCATCCTGCCTATATTACTTATATTGTGCTTTGAAAAAATAAAATGTAAAAATTATAAAGTCAATTAAAGTACCTTATAGAAAATTTGGAATATCCAGAAATATATATAAAAGTCACATGGTTATTTTCTTCAAACTCTTTCTCATTTGCACATATGCATTTGGCTTTTAAATTTTTTCAAACGTGATCTTGCGTTACATAAAGTTTTATTCATTACGTATTTGCTTTTACCTTACGGCAGCTGCACTTTCTGTGTTGTTATAAACTACCTGCAAACATAATTATAAGTGGAGGCATCCATTTACTAATTCATGGAAATGTAATAATTATTTCATCTTTTTAAAGTTCCAGATAGTTAGCTTTCTTTCTACTTTTTAGAGAGAATCCACCTAATGAATCATAAGTATTATTTCTTCAGGGATGGTTCCTAAGGAAAGAATCCAGAGTGGGGGTGACTGGGGCGCATGTAGGAATCATATAAGGCTCACTAGACCTTGACCCAGCACTGTTGGACAGCGATCACTGACAGTGGCACAAGGGTGACTGTCAGGCACAGCATTCATACCCTTAGGAAACCCTCACTGGTCTCTCACCTGGCATAGCAATTTCTAAAAATACCAAGATTAAGTTCTTTGTCCCAAAGCTCAGCATTATTTACCCTTCAGCAATACATACAAGCTTGTCAGCCAAGAGGGGGAGGAGGACCAGCCACGGGTGACGACTACTGGTCTGTGTGAACACTTTTCCTCGTGCACAACTGAAAGCCATGTTGACAGATTGGTGCAAGTGACAGATTAT
>NW_007799194.1:0-1267 GCF_000696425.1 Galeopterus variegatus | reverse complement strand
TACATAAAACTTGGGGGACACAATTCAAGCTTCAGTGAGTTTTGGAGGGACATAATTCAATTCACTACAATATCTTTAAAGCATTTTCATTATTTACCAAAAGAAGTTTAGAGTTTCTACTATTTCCAAGCACTGTATATGGTATGTTGATATTGAAAGAGACCTTAGCCAGAGAATGGCCATTTTTGGTGTAACTAGGACCAAACAGAAAATTTCACTTAGCTATTAAGTTGGGAACTGATAATCATCAATTCCTGAGGTTAGTTGAGGAAGTAAGAAACTTACATATGGCTGAAACTGTCCTGAGATGAAATCATGATACAAAAGGATCCTTCTCAAAGGTTTATTTTTGTTTACCTCCCATTATACCCTCTTATGTTGATTTACTTTAGATGTTGTACACCTATAATTAAGGATTGAAACTAAGTTTTCTTGTTTTTCTTACCTAACTAAATCAACTACAAACCAAAGAAATACAAGAGAAGGCAAAGTTTCCTAGCTGATTATTAACTCACCTTCTTGCTTGAAGGAGAACAGCATCCACATTAATTAGAGGTCTGAGTCAGGTATTTTTATGTTCCAGTGATGTTTAACTGAGGTTATTGTCTTTGAGCTCTCCCTAGGAGATAAGGACTCCAATTCTGAAATAACATCAAGGGCTTGAAGCTGACCAATCCATCAACTGCAGACTCCATGACAGCAAAGCACGGAGTCCTTCATGGGACCCTGACATCTGACTCTGACCCTCTTCTGATCCCATGAGCAGCCTCCCCCTTTTTCTTGCAGAACAAAATCCTTACCTCGCTTTCCTGTTTCTTCCCTTTTATAAATCCTAAAACAGACATCAGAATGTGGAATGATTTTAGCCTGGTCTTCCAGCAGATGCCTGTTATCTGAATAAAACTTAGAGTCCTTGCATCAACTTTTGGACTTTTGAGTCATTTGTTTAGTGTGTGAGTGCAAGTCAAGCCTGCCTACCTGTAACAATATTAGGTAAATAAAAGCAGGCCTGGACCTTGCCTTTAAGTAGGGGAGATACGAAATAACCCAATACTTATAAAGGTGTAACATCAAACTAGGATAACTATTATTATGACAAAACAATATGGTACCATGAGCATATGTAAGAAGAAGATACAATCCAATTCCCTTCTTGAGGAAATGCTATTTGAGATGGGATCTGAATAGTAAGTAGTAATGAAACAAGCAAAAGTAAATGACAAAATTGTTATTTGTAAGAACATTACAAGCAAGAGAAGCACCTGTG
>NW_007799193.1:0-1267 GCF_000696425.1 Galeopterus variegatus | reverse complement strand
AACCTGTGGCCTTGGTGTTATCAGCACCGCACTCTCCCGAGTGAGCCACAGGCTGGCCCTGAATCAAGATTTTACAGAACATAATACAAAAACTAAAAGTTTTTTTTTTTTTTTAACTTGTAAACTTCTCACCATCATGGAGGAAGTGCCCTCTCAGGGGTATTTTGTGATACTTTCATTAGTGGATTAGTTGTTAGTGTAAGTATTTATCTTTCCACAGTGGTATCATTCCTCACCATAGCAGCTGGTGAGGCCAGTAGACAATTAGAACTGAGGTTCAAATCTGAGCTTGATAATCTCAGATCTAAATTTGAAGACTTAGAAAAGGGGCCTGGACCAGATGGCCTAAGTCTTTCTTTCTTGATGGTCTAGTTCTCTCTCAGTGATGTGATGATCATCATGACAGCTGAAACTTATTTCCATGTGCCTGGTACTCTTATAAGTGCCTTATATGTATCAACTCATTTGATTCTTACGATAGTCTAACGAGAAAGGTACTTTTGTTATCCCCATTTCACAGATAGGAAAATTAAGGCACAGAGCCTTGTTTAAGATCACCCACACTCAGGCAGCAGTCTGGCCCCAGGGTCCATGTTCTTATTCTGTGCTAGGCTGCGTCTCTGGCTACACAGCTGACTCATCTAGTTGTTTTTCACTGTGGCCTTCAATCTTTTTCAGTTATTCAGTATACAAGGGGGAGACCTGAGTCATACAAGTCAGGCCCACTTCTGGTTGCAGATGGGCATGTCCCTGATGACTTGGGAGACTCCATGAGTAGCCAGTCCTGCCTGTGCACCATGTTGGTTGGATGATTGTAACCATCTGCCAGGTTCTGGTGTTTTCTTCTTTAAAAATCTAGGAACTGAAAAGAATGTACTTGTCACCGGAAAAGATAGCACTAAGGACCACTCTCTTGGTGTGGCACAGGAATTCTCTGACTTTAAAAATCCGGAAACTGAGAGGAATGAACTTGTCTCTGGAGAAAATAGTACTAAGGACCACTCTCTTGGTGTGGTAGTGCCTGGCCCAGGCCTGGGTTAATCCTGCAGCACAGTGATTAGAGTCGGTCTCAACTCTCCTCTTGTTCTGCATCTTGACTTGGTCCTGTGCTTATCCTTAGCAGGTGGGGCATTGCCTTCTGCTGGCAAATCCTGTTTCTCCACCGAAAGTGAATTCTCTCTGCATTTTGTTAAATATAATATCTAAATACTGTATAATGCCCTGAACTTTCTGCCACTGCTCCTTCTAATGTTACTGCTCTTTTCAT
>NW_007799192.1:0-1267 GCF_000696425.1 Galeopterus variegatus | reverse complement strand
CCACCGGGCCGGCCCTTGAGGAGCTTTCTGACCTGCTGACATTGCCTCTTAAATACTCTTCTCTAACAAAAACCAAAACAGAAAGAAACAACAACTAGAACCAATATTTTGCAAAGCTGAGATGTACAGAAGTGGTTATAGCAGCAAAAAGCATTAGGCATGTAGTGGTATGGGTGAGCCAGTAGCTAAAAATTGAATGGAGGAGAGGAGATTTGGATAGGGGTTTTTCACAACCATGTAAATTTAGGCCTTGAAGGCCTGTGTTCTGAAACCCCTAGTTCATTAGTTTTCTTTTTGGGGTCATAGGCCTTTTTGAAAATTGGATGACAGATTCTCTCAGTTTGAATTTACTGTTTCCAGTCCCCCACCCCACTCTCTCCCCAAAACCCCAAACACTTTTTTGGTGTATCACTCCACCTCTTGTTTTCAACATTAACTTGCCTTCTAATTTTTGTCTCCAAATTCTGAAATTTCTCGTCAGCCCAGGAGTTTTCATATCTTTTCTGTGTGGATCTTGATTCTGGTCATTAAAAGCCTTTCAGTACAGTAACTCAGGGGATAAGTACCAAGACCCACATTGAGTGGTTTTTTTTTTATACATACTTATAATAAAGTTTAATTTATAAATTAAGCACAGTAAGATTAACAACAGTAACTAATAGTAAAATAAAACAATTATAACAATACTGTAATGAAAGTTATGTGAATGTGGTCTTTCTCGCACCCATCTTGTTAACCATGGGTAACTGAAACTGGAAAATGGGGAACCATCCATGCCATGTCATATGCTCTGGGTCTGTAAAGTTTTTTTCAGAATCTCAGTTAATTTTTAATTTTAAGCTGTATTTCTCCCTATGGCAGTGGATGCTGTATACTCTATGACTGGGAGAAAAAGAAAAATTAAAAACTCAAAATTCCTTGCTGAAGTACGTATTAGTTTTTGTTTTGTTTTACTTTGTTTTTTTTGGCAGCTGGCTGGTATGGAGATCCAAACCCCATAAAAAGCTATAAAGTTGCACTCTAACCAACTGAGCTAACCAACCAGGCCCCATATTAGGAAGTATTCATTTTAATAGGAAGTATTCATTTTAAAAACATTCAAATTGAAATGTGAAGGATTACCTTCTCAGCTATTAGGAAACTCAGTTCTCTGGAAAATGGAATATTATTTAATGGTTATGGATTATAAAGTTTATAATATTTATTGTTTCTTTTTTTTTAAAGATGACCGGTAAGGGGATCTTAACCCTTGACTTGGTGTTGTCAG
>NW_007799191.1:0-1267 GCF_000696425.1 Galeopterus variegatus | reverse complement strand
TGATGATTAGTGATGTTAAGCATTTTTTAAGTGCCTGTTGCTCATTTGTATGACTTCCTTCAAAAAATGTCTATTCAGCTCCTTTGCACATTTTTTAAGTGGGTTATTTGTTTTTTTACTGTGTAATTGCTTGAGTTCATTCTATGTTTTGGATATTAATCCCTTGTCTGATGTATAGTTTGCAAATATTTTCTCCCTCTCTGTAGGTTGTTGTTTTACTCTGTTGATTGTTTCCTCTGCTATGCAGAAGCTTTTTAGTTTGATATAGTCCCATTTGTCTAGTTTTTCTTTTGTTGCTTGTGCTTTTGGTCTCTTGTTCATACAGTCTGTGCCCAGTTTATTTTTTCTTTTGCTGCTTGTGCTTTTGGGCTCACATTCATAAAGCCTGTGCCCTTTCCTAGTTCCTGAAGTGTTTCCCCTACATTTTCCCTTAGTAGTTTTACAGTTTTGGGTCTTATACCAAAGTCTTTAATCCATTTTGAGTTGATATTGGTATATGCTGAGAGGTGCAGGTCTAGTTTCATTCTTCCGCATATGGATATCCAATTTTCCCAGCCCCACTTATTTAAGAGGCTCTCTTTTCCTCAATGTATGTTTTTGTTGCCTTTGTCAAATATCAATTGGCTGTAAGTCTGTGGTTTGATTTCAGGGTTCTCTATTCTGTTCCACTGGTCCATGTGTCTGTTTTCATGCCAGTACCATGCTGTTTTGGTAGCTATACATTTGTAGTACAATTTGGAGTCAGGTATAGTTATGCCTCAAACTTTATACTTTTTGCTTAGGATTGCTTTAGCTGTTTTGGGGTCTTTTGCTGTTGTATATGAATGTTAGGATTTTTTTTTCTATTTCTGTGAAAAATGTCATTGGTATTTTGATGTGGATTGCATTGAATCTGTAGATCATTTTGGGTAGTATAGACATTTTCACAGTGTCAGTTCTTCTAATCCAAGGGCATAGAATGTCTTTCCACCTTTTTGTGTTTTCTTTAATTTCTTTCCAAACTTGTTTGTAGTTCTCTTGTAGCGATCTTTCATCTCCATTAAATTGATTCATAGGTATTTTATTTTTTTGGTGACTATTGTAAATGGGCTTACTTTTTTGATTTCTCTTTCTATTAGCTCATTATTGGAAAATATAAACACAACTGATTTGGGGGCATTGATTTTCTACCCTACAACATTACTGAAATTATGAACTTGCTCTAATAGTTTTTTGATAGATTCTTTAGGTTTTTCTACATATAGGTTCATGTCATCTACAAAAAGGG
>NW_007799190.1:0-1267 GCF_000696425.1 Galeopterus variegatus | reverse complement strand
TGAAGCAAATAAAGCATCACCTGGTGTAGAACTGACAATCACATCAAGGCACATACATCTTCTCTGGAGTGTCTCAGTTGTATTTCTTAGAAAGGGCTCAGCTGGTATTTACTCACTAAATTTCCCTGGATGTCCTACCTGTGTCAAACATGGGAGCAGTTGTTCATCTTAGGAGTAAGAAAAGGAAGCTCAGAACAAAGAAGTCAAGGTGGAGCTTCTAAGAATTGAAGATGCGGAGAGTGTCTTAAAGCCCGGTGGCCTAGGCTGACAAAAGCAATTTATTTATTAGATGGCCTTAGGTTCCTCCTTGCAAGAGATGTGACTTGTGCTTACCCATATTCTCACCTCCTCTCCTTCCTAGGCATGCAATAGCTTCCACTTCTCAGACCCCATGAGGATGAGCAGGGACTTGTGACCAGTTCTGTCCAATAAAAGTGAGTGGGAATGTCACGCATCACTTCTGGGCTGAAGCAGTGAAGACCTTGTGTGGTTCTCCAGTTTTTCTACCCCCCCTGCTACAGCTAGCATGGAGGCCTTAGGTTGAGACGCTAGAGTCAGGCAGTCTGAACCACCACTTGGAGGACAGCTGACTGGGTGTGCATGTTTTGCATGAATGAAAAGATAAACTTTTGTTGTATTAAGCCACTGAGATTGAGGGGTGGTTTGTTACCGCAGCAAAACCTAGCCTCCCCTGACTAATATACTCACCTTTCCTCATCTCCTAGGTTTCCTTTTCTTGTCCAGGCAGTTTACCAACCCCCTACATTCTTCAATATAGAAGATAAACTGGTGTTTTTTTAAAAATCACATTGTTCACACCCCTGTCATGAATTTTCTTCTGAAGCCAAGAGGTATCACATATGACCATGTACATATTTCTTCCAGAACTATTCTTCCCTGCCTTCTTTCTCCTCCTCCCTGAAATACAAAACAAGATCCCCCCCAAAAGATAAACCCACTTGCTCCCACCACTCAGGATTCACAGTTGTTAAAATTTTGCCATATTTGCTTCAGAGCTGCTTTTTATAAATTAAGTAAAACTTATGGCCCCAGTTGGAGTACTTACTCAGGTCCCACCACACTGCTCAGTCCTATTTGCTCCACAAACTGAATCCTGTCCTCGTACCCTGGGGTAACTGCTAATATGAATGTGGGGTGCTTTTACTGAGTCCTTTTTGTGCTTTTACACACACACACACACACACAATCACGGTTTGTACTTTTAATATACATAAAGAAAATCTGAATTTGATATTTGACTCAGTAA
>NW_007799189.1:0-1267 GCF_000696425.1 Galeopterus variegatus | reverse complement strand
AAAAAAAACAAAGAAAGAAAGACACAATAGTCACAATAACTTGTTGAACTTTCAGAAGGAGAGAACAGAACTGAAGGCACCAGATGTGGGAAAGGGGTGAGGGAATTAGTGAGAAATTGGTAAAGGGCCACAAAATATGATTACATTATGTAATGCTGAGTCTACTGATTATCCTGATTTGGGTATTGCATATTATATACAGGTATTGATATTCAACACTGTACCTCACAGATATGTACGATCAATTATATTTCAATAAATAAAAATTTTAAGTGAAATTTTAGCTCCATTTTCAATTTTGTAATAATTCTACACAGGTTATAATTTTTGTCTTTATTTTTCCTGAATGGATAAGACCAGAAGATCACTAGATTGGTCCACTTTAAGAGATAGTATATAAAACACACAAGGCTTTGATTTTACTTATGCCTTGTAAGTAAAAAAAAAGACAAAGATGGATGTTTTTCATATCTTATTTAAAAATCAATATTTACAGACCATATTTAAAAATCATATAGGAATCCCTTAACTATTGCTCATGTGCAGGATATATTTAAAAACTGATTCAGTATAAATGAAGTGGAAAATATGGGTTAAAGAGTAAATGTGTAGCAAATTCTGAATGCTGGCCCTGATGGATCTACAACTGAGTTGGGGATGTTGATCTGCTTCCAGACCTAAACAGAATCTGATTTGGTTAAGATATACCTGCCTGAGTCATTTGTTTAATTTATTATCTATAGGCTGAAAACAAATACTTCAAAACTGTTCTTCACAGGATCAATCCCATTGGAAATTGTTAAGTATTATAAGATACAGGAAACTGTCTGTATGTGAACATCCCTCAGAAAAACTGAGTTAGAATGCAAAATGTTAATCTTTTTCATTCATCCAGAAAGCAGTTCCCTAGATGGAATAATAAATTAAGTAGTAACATGGCAGTCATTTTTAAAATAGAAAATATTTGAAGATATGATTAAGTCTCAGAAGAGAAAATCTTTGTTTATTGTTTTAGGGTTTTAATGAGGTGTTTTCGTTTAGAGTTGTTTCTTTTCTTTCCTCTGTTTATCACTCCTCTCTCTCTCTCTCTCTCTCTCTCTCTCTGTCTCTCTCTGTCTCTCTCTCTCTGTCTCTGTCTCTGTCTCTCTCTCTCTCTCGCCAGATGACATAGCTTTTAAAGAGGTAGGGAAGAAGTCCAAAAGACTACAAAAGATTGGTTGGTCTAAGCCATTCAGCAGAGCATAGGGTATCAATTAAGGAAATAAAG
>NW_007799188.1:0-1267 GCF_000696425.1 Galeopterus variegatus | reverse complement strand
TGTGTACCCTAAGTGAATCATTGCGAAGTGTATGCATGTATTGAAACAACACATTGTACCTAAAAAAAAAATTAAATAAATAAATAAATAAATAAATAAATAAATAAATAAAATAAAACTGAAAAAAAAAATTAACCACTCACTCCCTGGGTTCGCCACTTCACATCTAGAGGCAATAATAGTTCCCCAGCAGTCCCTAGGCCTGGGAGCCTCACTCTTACTTTTGATTTTTTTATGTCTTCTCTTTCACCTTTGGAAATTGCACTTCCTTGAAATTGTTTCAATAACCCAGCGTGAATATACCATTTCTATTCTGTCAGGGCTGGTGACGTGGAGTGACTTGGGATCAGCAGTACACAGACAGACAAAATACTAGAGACAGAAAAAAATGTGAAGAATTCCAGCTTACACTCTATAGCTTTTTTTTAACTGACCCTCTGACTGCATTTATTTTTCTGTGTCCAGAACCATTCTGGTTCTAATTAGCAATGCAACTTTGGAATGGAATGAGGAATAGAGAAACACATTATGCATGTTTTCCCACTATCAAATATTGCAATGATCTTTTCCCATATTAACATATGATAAAATAAGTGATTGTATAGTATCCATGGTCATTTGCTAGAATTTCCTCCAAATACCACATTTTATTCAAATTATTTTATTACACAGTCCAGCAACAAAGCATATCACTAAACTCATGTTTCTTATATAGAGAAACATAATTCACTTGACTTACATGTCATGGCATAATTTTACTTGAACTAAACTAAATTTAAAAAGCATATTAACATCTAAGTATTCAAAATTCATATTCTGATAATTCAGTAGTGTCATATTTTTGTTAGCTTTACTTTTACATATATATAATACTTACAATTTAAAAAATATTTAAAAAGTGCTACTGGACAACCATAAGTATAGAAAATTAAGTCCCTTTCATAATGTTTAAGAATAACAGAAATATAAATCCATTTAGATGTATTAAGGAATATTGTATCTGTCCTTTAATAGGTTCATTGTTGTCAGAATTATATATATTGGTTCAAAAATTGGCATATTATAAATTGTGATCTATAATTAATAACTGGTAAGCCCAAATGTAGGCATCCTTGATAGTTTTTCATAAGTGATTGCATTTAAAGTATTTAATCTAATAAAACCATTTTATTTAACTCAGTTTTAGTTGGCAAACTAAGGAGATCTAGTTAATTGAAGTTAGGTCATATTTCTTTAATTCCTCAACTATATTTGTATAATTAGCTCA
>NW_007799187.1:0-1267 GCF_000696425.1 Galeopterus variegatus | reverse complement strand
GAAGAAGGGGGAGGGGTTTTTGTGATTCTCGGACAACGTGCTGTTCTAGGGACCTGAAACTCTCCACAGCCATTTTGGGTGTTCCTCCCGTCAGCCCGTCGCCGTCTTAGACGTCAGCTAAAACATAAGTGCCTAACACTTGTTCTTACAGAGTTGTAGCTAGATATTAGAGAAAACTAGGAGAATTCAGGGTTCAGTCCAGTCTACAGATAGACAAATAAAACTCAAAAACAGTAAACAGGCCTACAATCTAATAACAGGTGTACCATAGTTTTCTTTTGAAACAACCCCCCCTCCATAGTCACCTCCATTTTTACCAAAGATAATCATGATAAGACCATGTTGCCTGGTTATTTACATAAATCCAACAGGAATAACTACATTTAAATTTGTTTTGCTGGAAATTTGTCAAGGAATATAAGATTAGACTTTTAAAATCTTGATGCTAGGAAGCCAAAGGAAGTCAGGCATTAGACTTTTTGCTATATCTAATATCTCAAGGTTCCTGGCCTGCCCAGAAGTGACTACTTTTTACTTACTCACTGGAAGGTTGGACACCCTTGAAGCCAGGCCTTCTATGCACATTGTCAAATATAATATTCCAATCAAAGTCTTGGTAATATAACCAATGTTTCCAATTGTATCCTGTTAAAGAGAACAGATTCTTATTGAACTTATGAAAATAACCATATGGCCATAAAAATAGTAATAATCACAAATAGTTTCCAAATTCTGGAGGGATCAGGTAAAGAGGAAAAGTAAATGTTTTAATTTCTGCTTAGAAAAGTATACTTTACCAAACTGCTATAGCTTAAAATTTTTTCTTAAATCTGGAAAATGAAACATGAAAAAGAACCAGCAATGGTTCAAAACAAAGAAGCTGTGAAACCCCATAATTCTTCATCAGTTCATTCAGGCTCATGCAATCAATTTTTACTCTGTTTGACCTTGGTTAGCAGTTTCACAAACCCATCAGTTTCTTCATTAGAATTTTGGAAATTCAATCCAACTGTATGAACTTAAAGTTATTAGAAGCCTGTACTTCTCAGAGTTCTTTTCATTCTTTCCATGAACCTCCTTGATGACACAACACTTTAAAACTATAATTGCCTTCAAAGACCTTTGAGAAAAGGCATCAGAATAAAGCAATTAGTGCCAGCCCAGTGGTGCACTCGGTAGAGTGCGGCGCTTGGGAGCGTGGGTGCCCTCCCACCGAGGGTTCAGATCCCATATAGAGACCGGTCCGCTCACTGGTTGAGCGCGGTGC
>NW_007799186.1:0-1268 GCF_000696425.1 Galeopterus variegatus | reverse complement strand
TTTTTTTCTATCGATGTTAACCTGTTCTTATTCATTTAGTTGAATTAATAACTTAGATCATTGATTCTTATTTTTTTCATAAAAATATACATGCATATATATATATACACATACACACACATGCACACAGGGGGTTTTCAAAAATCTCATGAAAGATTCTTATTATCTTTTAATTTGAAAGATTCTTATCTTTTAATTCCATTTTTTCACAAAGTTTTTGAAGTACCTTGCTATATACAAGGCTTTATGCTGGTAAGTTTGCTGCTAATTACTTCTATATATGCATCAGAGTTTGTGTTCTCATTTAGTTCAAAATATTTTCTAATTTTTTCTTCAGTCCATCAGTAACATATACATACTTGTGTTAATTAATTTATGGTTACAATTTTGTTGTTTTTTTGATTTTAATATTTTAATTCTATTGTGGTCTGAGAACATACGCAGTGGGACTTCAGTACTTAAAAATGTGCTGAAGGCTGGCTGGTAAACTCAGTTGGTTAGAGCATGGTGCTGATAACTCCAAGGCCCAGCGTTTGATGCCTGTACTGGCCAATTACCAAAAATATAAACAAATACATACATGCATGCATACATACATACATACATACATAAAATAATATAAATTGTGTAGAGACTTGTTTATATTACATACATACATACATACCTAAAATAATATAAAATGTGTAGAGACTTGTTTATAGCCAAGCATATTGTCTATCTTGGTGTATGTTCTAAGTACACTTGAAAAGACTCTATATACCAGAAATATGGGGAGTAGCAGCCCATTAATATCAACAGGAACAAGCTGGTTAATAGTCGTGTTCAACTCTTCTATATCCTTACTGTTATTCTTCTATCTATTACTGAGAGAAAACTGCTAAACTTCCTCTAATGATTAGAAATTTGCTTGTTTATCCTTTCTGTTATATCATTTTTGGATATATATATATATAATTCAAAATGTGTCTAAAATTTAAAATATTTTAACCTTTACTTGTACATATATGTGGGGTACAGTATGTTGTTTTGACATGTGTATATACTGTACAATGATTCCCTTAAATCGTTAAAGTAGATAGCATAGTTTTGTACCCATAAGTCCACCACTGTTCCTCCTCCCCCTCTCCACCTGCCCCCAGTAACCATTATTCTACTCTCTACTTTCATGAGAACCCCTTTTTCTTAACATTCCACATATGAGTGAGATCAAGTGGTATTTGTCTTTTTGTGCCTGACTTATTTAACATGATCATTTCCAGTCCCTTGCA
>NW_007799185.1:0-1268 GCF_000696425.1 Galeopterus variegatus | reverse complement strand
AAAAAAATCACTTAAAATTTTGAAATTCTTATGTGATAAAAATAAATTATATATTTAATTCATAGGAGTATCATTTCATTGAATTTACAGAGTAAATTGTTAATAGTTTATGCTATAGACATAATATTAATAGTGTTCTGGGCAGACTATATTTTAAAATCCAGGAAAAGATATATCTAGCAAGTAAACACATTTATAGTATAAACAGTGACCTTTTTGTTTTTAAGACACACAATAATACTAGAGTTCTATATTGGAGACTGATGTATAAATACACATGGTGTATTTCATGGCAGTGACAAGAACTGGGAGAAGTAGACATGTAAGATAAATATTTACGAGGTGGACTCAACAGGCCTTGGTGATTGATGTGATAGAAAATAAGAGTCAAAACTGGTTGCTGAATTGAGCAAGAGGGTAGTTTGTGGTGCCACTCAATGAGATACACAATCAGGAAGAAGCATATGAGGGTGAAAAAGAAGGTAACAAAGATTTGGAGTTCAGTTTTCAACGGGCTGACTCCAGCGCCCCTTCAAAACATTTATTTCAAAAAACTGTTAGATGTTGAGAATTCCAAGAGACACTTGCATATATTCTTTAATGACACAGGTCTAGGAAAAAGCTATAGATTTAGAAAGGGTCAGCACATGGCTGGTTACTGTGGGGGAATGGATGAAACTGCTCAAGAACAGAACACAGGGTGAGAAGAAAAAAAGGCCTAGGAAAGAACCCCATCATAAGCTCGTTCATGAACAGGAGTCTGCGCAGCAAACTGGGACACAGAATTCAGAGACTTAGAAAGAAAATGACTTTAGGCAAGGATAGAATTTTGAAAAAGAAGGATGTGGTTGTCAACAATTGTCAAACGCTGGAGAAAGATCAAATACAAAACAATCTGAAAAGTCCACAATTTTTTTTTTTTGGCTACTCATTTGGGATACTAAAATACTTAATAGACTAAAATATTTCAAAAACAGTATTATCTACCCAAGAACCTGCAACGTTCTTAGGACTTCCCACTGGCATGTTTAAAGTACTTTGCCTACTAGTTTATCATAGTAGTTAAGAATAGATGATTATTAATTTTAATTAATTATTTACTGTTATTATAATATAATTATATTAATTTATTAATATTAATTACAATCAATTCTTAAATACTAAATTGTAATATTTGAGTTTCGGGCCTGTCTTTAGCACCTGTGTAAATCTGGGCAAGTTCATCATTCTGGGACTCAGTTTCATATCTATAACATTAGGATAATTTT
>NW_007799184.1:0-1268 GCF_000696425.1 Galeopterus variegatus | reverse complement strand
CTCCCACCTTCCCCCCGGTATTTTGGCCCCCTGTGTGGTTGAGTTATCTCCCACACCAGGGTGCGAGCACCCCGGGGGAGGATCGCACAGCACACAGTTCCTCTTTGAATTCCCCCAGCGTGAGCCAGCTCGGCCCCCTCAGGCCATCAGCTCTCTGGCAGGTTCAAGCGGGCTCGGGGGCACCCCGGTCACCCCTCTCCCAACCAGAAATCAGTCTGGGGTTTTTCTGAACTGAAGGCCACAGAGATGGTATCTGCCTCCCGGAAGCAGGAAGTTTACCTGGGGCCGAAGCCCCAGGTGTGGGGGAGTGACAGTCTGGCCGGGATCCTCTTCCCTGCCCTCCTGATGCTGGCCGGGGGCTCCCCTCGCCACCAGCCCTGCCAGAGATCTGTGGGTAGAGTGGGATTGGTGGCCGGTCCACAGGTTCCGGGGGGCCCCGTGCTGAGGCACACAAGTGGCACAGCTCAGTGAGAAGCCGCGCCAAGCGAAGATGGCTGGCCTGCCCCATCTGAGCCGGCCAGCTCTGCCCCCACTGGAGAAAATGGAGGCAGCGCTGATGAAGGTGCCTAGCCTGGTGTGGTAGGTGGGAGCCGGGCGGGCGTTTGCTCCACAAGCGGGGCTGGGCTGGGGGTCACTCACAGAGCTCCTAGAGCTGGGCCGGTCCTGCGCCTTCCTCTCCATCTCTGCGTCACTGCTGCCATCTTTCCTGGCCTTTGTTGCCTCGGGCTGCTCGCTCAGTCTCCCAGCGTGTTTGGGGCGCTCTCAGGAATCTTCTTTTGTATTGGCCCTAAAACCTCGAGACTGTAGTTGCTTTTTTTTGTTGTAGATTAGTTGATCAGTGATTTATTCGTTTTTTGTTGCTCTTGGAAATGCAAATAGTACTCTGGCAGCACAGTGCACACTTCTCAGGCTCGCTCTGTCTTCTGGCATGTCCGCTCCAGACCCATCACCATCTTGAAAAACCAAGTGTCAGACTTTTTAGTCATAGCCGTCCTAGTGGATATGAAGTAGTATCTCGTCATAGCTTTAATTTGCAATTCCATAATGACTAATGATGTTGAACATTTTTTTTATGTGCTTCCAGGCCACTTACACATCTTTGAAGAAATGTCTATTCAAATCTTTTGCCCATTTTAAAATTTGGTTATGTGTCTTTTTATTATTAATTTGCAAGAGTTCCCTATGTATTCTGGATATAAGTCACTTGTCAAGTATGATGTACAATATTTCTCCTGTGGATTGTCTTCACTTTTGTAGGGATATCATTT
>NW_007799183.1:0-1268 GCF_000696425.1 Galeopterus variegatus | reverse complement strand
ACACCAAGTCAAGGGTTAAGATCCCCTTACTGGTCATCTTTGAAAAAAAAAAAAAAAAGAAAATCAGAGATACAGATTAGCGGATTATTTCAAAGGTATGTGCTACTCAGGAATTTCTATTTTAGAATTTCTAATTAAGGGAGATTTAACAAAAGTGAAAGGATTTCCCATTGCTGGATATTGGTTATGCTGGAAAAGGGATAAATAGTAAATGGGCAATACAGAAATGCTTCTGGAACCTTTAAAAACTAAGTCTGTGAGCCCTCCCCTCATATATACCTGCTAAACACGTCCAGTTTCTCGTCATGAGAATTGAGATGCTGCTGCAACTGCTCCGAGCTTATAAATCGGCGGTTACATTCATAGCAGGGCCAGTTCTTCTCTTGTTCTCGAAGAACTACAGTCACAGGAGAGAAATCATAAAGGCTGATGATCGACAGACACCAAGAAAACCCAATTGCCCACTATCCCACCATTCTCATCTCGCTGCAGCCCACAGAGTTCATAATTAGGCAGTATCTGATATTTGCATTTCTGCTTTGTTACATAATCAAAGATTAAGTTTGGCAGAAAGCTGTATTTTAGGATCCTATTTTCTGATACATTCATGCAAGACATCAAAGGAACAAACACCCTCACATCACCCTCTCCCACCCCGCCATACACACACACATACAACCTCACCACACTGGAAAGACAGAAAGTACTACAAAGGAGATCCGTATTTGGATAATCCAGTGATTCAGCCCCAGGTTTCATAATCTGAGAGTACATTTTGTCACAAATAGCTTAAAAGTCAATGTCCAACATAATCACTTTAGCAAGATGTTCAGAAGTATCTACGACTGAAATGTTCAGAGATATCTACAGTTTTGGGCTGTTTTGAAGAGTGCTGCTATGACCATTCTCACACATGTCTTTTAATGAACATATGTGCACATTTCATTGGGTGTACATCTAGGAGTAGAATTGCTGGGTCATACACACATATACATATGCACATGTATTGAATATGTGCATACCCTATGATGAAATGTGCACACCCTATGATGAAATGTGCACATACATTCACTAAAAGGCACTCTTCAAAACAGTCAAAAACTGGAAACAATCCTGTTGTAAAATAAAGAATCTGGCTGGCCTTTGGTCTGGTTCCTAGGAGGTAAACTCTAAATGACTGGAATTTCCAGAGTGAAAGGAGTATCTTTGGTCTTCATGGTGGGCCCCTCACGATACCTGAGTTTATTCTTTTTTTTTTTTTTTTTTTT
>NW_007799182.1:0-1268 GCF_000696425.1 Galeopterus variegatus | reverse complement strand
AACATTCAAGATCCTCTTGTCTGGCTATCTCGAAATATACAATACAATAGTATCAGCTATCGTCACCCTAGGGCACCAGACCTTATTCTTCTTGTCTAACTGTAACTTTGTAACTTTATACCAGTCTACCAACATTTCCCCAGCCCCTCACCCCCCACTTTCCCTTCCTCTGGTAACCACTATTTTTTTTTTTCCTTTTTGTCTTTTTTCGTGACCGGAAACGGATTGCAACCCTCAGTGTCGCACCCGTACCGGACCGGGACCGGCAACGGGATCACAACCCTCGGCTTTGCACCCGCACCTTGCTCAGCCAGTGAGCGGCCGGTCTGTATGTGGAATCTGAACCCTTGGCGGGAGCGCCGCTGCACTTCCAAGCGGCGCACTGTAGAAGTGCGCCACCGGGCCGGCCCCTCTGGTAACCACTATTACTATTTCTCTCTTTTTTTTTCTCTTTTTAATTTATTTTTCTTAATTGACCCATGACAATTGTATATATTTATGGAGTACAATATGATATTTGGATACATTCATACTGTGTTCATGATTACATCAGGGTGCTTGGTATATCTATCACTTCAAACATCTGTCACATCTTTGTGTTAGGAACATTCAACATCATCTTGACTAGCTATTCAGAGATACACAGTACTTTGTTGTTAACTGTAGTCTCCCTATGTTACTATAGAACCCTAGATCCCATTCTTCCTATCTCTACTATTTTGTATTCATTGACCACCCTTTTCCCATCCCCCTCTTTCGTTTCCTCCCACCAGTCTCTAGTAATTGCTATTCTACTCTCTACTCTTATGAGACCTTAAATTGCATTTTTCTAATGGCTAGTGATGTTGAATATCTTTTCATGTGCTTCTCTGTTAACCATATATCCTTTTGTTTTTTTTTTTGGTTTGGGCAGCTGGCCAGTGTGGGGATCCAAACCCTTGACCTTGGTGTTATCGGCACCACACTCTACCAGCTGAACTAACAGGCCAGCCCTGTATATCCTTTTCAGTAAAATGTTTGTTCATGCCTTTTGCCCATTTTTGAACTGGCTTGCTTAATTTTTTACTGCTAAGTTTGAGGTTTCTTTATATATTCTAAATATATGTCATTTGTTAGATATGTGATTTGCAAATATTTTCCCCAGTGTGTCACTTGTATTTTCATATCATACCAGTCTTTTGCAAAACAAAAAATTTTAAATTTGATAAAGCAAAATTTATTGAATTTTTTCCTTTTAAGAATTATGCTTCTGGTGACATGCCTAAGAA
>NW_007799181.1:0-1268 GCF_000696425.1 Galeopterus variegatus | reverse complement strand
ATGAATAATATTCTGAATTTTTCCTTATCTCAAGACAATTACAAGAGTATGTTCAATTTCTCGTTGGAATATGCCATCTCCTACAACAGCAACTTACAAAGCTTTTCTTACTTTCAGATTTAAGAATTTTTTTTTAATCTTTTTAAAATATAGTTCATTCCAAGGAATTTCAGAGATTACTCACTTTTTTCAGGTTCTGCTCTTTCCCTCATACAGTAGCTCCCAATCTTCTTATGGTCATAGACACTTTTAAAAATTGAATATGCACTGCTATGGAGTCTCTCTTCAGAAAAAAATGAACATATGCTTACACACATAAAATTTTGCAAGTATTTTTCAGATGTCCATGAGCTCACGATTAAGAAACTCTTCTCTAAAAGAATCATATTAGCAGCTCATGGGATTCTTTTAATGGCCAACTTAATTCTGTTCTTCAACAAATGGAATAGAGAAGTGGTTCACAAGTACGAAAAACTCTAAGATTTACATGTAAAATATTCATTTGATACAAGTACAGGTGATACTTTTAGACATATTAAGAAAATGCATAAAAGAAAATATATGCTATGATTTCATATCAGCTTTAAATAAATTTTCTATCACAACTTCTTCTATATTTATAAATAATTGTCCACAAATTTGTAAAACAGATTATTCAGTCTAGTGTACAGATGGATTTGCAGACCCTCGGGAATAACCCAAGACCCCCACTCCCACTACAGTCCAGTGAAGTCAGTTGATTAGAAAAAACAGAAATAGATAAGAGGTTTCTAAGAAAAAGTATTTTAATTTAAATACAGAAGAATATCCTCAGAGAGAGACTATTAAGAAAAAAGAATTTTTCTGTAATATGACCCCAATAATTATATTGCACTGCTCTTTTAAAATAGCCTTCATTTGTTTCAATATGTTATTTGCATTTTGTTTCAGAAAGATTTCTTAACAGCAAATTGTTTCCATTTTCATTTATGACCTGTTGTGACGCAAAGCAAACTGGGATCTATAAATTACCAAGGAAAGTGGTGAGCCAACAATTTGGCAGCAAAAAGCCCTGAGGATATGACAAACAAAAAGGGGATATAGAGTTTGAAGTTGCAGATTAAAATTGAAGAAAGCATTTGAATTGCAAACACCATATTAAAAGCGGACACTGCTCATGACTGCTTTATGCAATAGTTTTGCAGGCCTGAGGTGATAAATAAAAAACTGGTCTCTCTATTTAGTACCATTGAATACTTGAACTACTTTTGCATCCTCCTCACTAGAAG
>NW_007799180.1:0-1268 GCF_000696425.1 Galeopterus variegatus | reverse complement strand
TTTTGATGGGCCTTGCAATGAATGACTCCCAGTTGTTTAGGCAACTGTGAGGCTTTAAGAATTTTGTCTACCAGGGCAGAGTTAGTTATGACATTACCTTTTGTGTTAAGTAGGCCCCTTTCCTTCCAAATTGCTGTGTGTGATAGGAGGATGTGGAACACGTATTTGGAGTCTGTGTATAAATTAAGGCATTTTCCTTCTGCGAGTATACAAGCTCGAGTGGCAGCAATGAGTTCGGCCTGTTGGTTAGTAGTGCCCGATGGTAATGGTTGGGCCTCTATGACTGAGTGGAGGGACACTACAGCGTACCCAGCATAATGTTCGCCATCCTGTCTAAATGAGGATCCATCAGTGAACCAAGTGTAATCAGTGTGGGGAAGGCGGCCCTCAGAAATGGAGGAATAACAAGGGATGAAGTTTTGGAGGGCCTCTATGCAGTTATGAACCTGCGTGTCAGGGGGAGAGGATATTGGGAGGAGAGTGGCTGGATTCAGGGTTGAGCAAGGAAGGAAAGAAAGAGATGGGTCTTCTAAGAAGGAGGAGAGCAAGGCCAGGAGCCTGGATGGAGGAAGGGAATGTAAAGCCTTGTAGGTGAGAAGATCCTAAGACCCCCAAGGCTTGTCTCTCTCATGAATATAGAGGAGAAAGGGTTTGTTGAGGTCAGAAAGATGTAATTTATATGCTTCCTTTTGTAATGTGTGTCCGGGCGCCAGGACTCGGAGGCAGGGGGCCCAGCCGCGTACGGTGGGATCAAGTTGTTTAGATAAATAGAGTGGAGGTGCGAACCAGAGCTTGGCGGAGTTTTTGAAATGCAGTGTTTGGGGAGGAGGACAGGGGCTCGTTTGGGTCCCCCTTGGAAAATGGTGAGTCGGGTATTTCCCCGGAGTGAGGAGGAGGAAGTTCCCATTCTGGAAGAGAGTTTTAGAGGAGAGGAACCATTAGAGGAGAGGAACCAGAGGAAAATCAGAGGTGAGTCCTTCGGCTGGAGGAGAAAGGTGAGACCCAGAGGGTGTCCCCAATGAGCTGCACCAGTCTCCAGAGGTTCGTGAATGAACTGGGAGAGAAGGAAGGTGTGGGTCGTCACCCAGACCTTACCTTCTTGGGCAACGGCCCAGAGCCGAAGGAACCTAGTGCTAGGCTTTGTCAGCAGGGGTCCTGGACCCGGAAGAAGGAAGTACAAGAGCGGTAAGCAGGAAGAAGGGAGAGCGGAAGAGAAAGAAAGTAGGATGGAACTTAACCTCCAGGTGAAGGGGAAGTGAGGTTGGGAT
>NW_007799179.1:0-1268 GCF_000696425.1 Galeopterus variegatus | reverse complement strand
AAATAAATGTAAGAGAGTAGACAGGGAGGTGGAAGGATGATCAGGGAAACCCATTGTCATGGAACCCAGCGGGAGCCGTGAGGTGGCCTTGAGGACCCTGGTGACCTTAGAGAGGAGTAGTGGAAGGCTGCAGGGAGTGAATGCCAGAGGGTTGGGCAGTCTGGGCGTGAGTGCCGAGTGAGGGCTCCTCTTCCCCCTCTAACAAAGTGCGGGAACAGGTGCTCTTCAGGCGCATTCAGTGAGTCCCTGCTCCCCCCGAGACACAGAAAGCAAAGACCTCCCTGGTGATGAGGAAAGAGAGGGAGTGAGAGAGGAAGGCAGCCGTGGGGACAGGCACAGGGGAGGGAGAGGGGTCGGCTGTCTGTGGGGTACAGGGCAGAAGAGAGCCTGGGCGTTTGCTGTTTTGTGTGGTGGAGAAGGGGGGGTGGCAGAAACGTAAGGGCAGGGCTCCCGATGAGGAAGGAGGTGTTATCACGCCCGAAGCCAGTCAGAAAAACCAGGAGGCTCATGTTCTCTTCCTTGCTGGGCATTCTCTGCTCTCTGCTTTCATATTCCGATTTGGGTTTCCTCCTTCTTGTTTTCCCAGCTGCAGCGTCATTCGTCCAGTCCTCAACTCCCTCTCAGCCTCTAGGATGCAGCCTGGCACATGGTGAGCTGTCAGCACATTTACTGATTTCATGTGAGGAAAGTAGATTTAGGTTGAGGTCTCTGCCTGCCTTTTTATTTCTGTTTAAACCATTGTTGTGTTGCCCTTGTTAAGGCATGTGACAGCTGCACAGGAAGCAAATGCCAGCAGCTGGTATGGTATGTCCATGACATCCAAATGTACACCTCCAGCCCTGGCTTTCCCTCCAAGTCCGGCCTCTGTATGCAGCTGCCCCTCTGTCCTCGGCAGCTCTAATCCTATGGTTCGAAAGCACCTCACAGGCAACGTGCCTGCACCAGACTCAGGCTCTCCCTGAGCTCCCCCACAAACTTCTTCCGCGGATTGCCCCAGATGGTGCCAACATTTACTCTGGACACCTCCTCACCCTCCCCCCTCATATCGGATCCATTGCCAGAGGCTATTGACACACACCGCCTAAATACCCCTTCCATCCAGCTCCACACGGTTCTGCCCACCCCTGCTGTCTGCAATTGAACCACCCTCACCGTTCCTTCTCATGGAGGCTTTCTCCCTGCGTTCTTCTGCATTCAGAAGCCCAAGGTAGTTTTCCAAACAAAAAATTATATCATCTCTCTCCTTTGCTTAAAATTGTTTCATGACC
>NW_007799178.1:0-1268 GCF_000696425.1 Galeopterus variegatus | reverse complement strand
TTTTTTTTTTTTTTTTTGTCTTTTTCGTGACCGGTAAGGGGATCGCAACCCTTGGTGTGGTGTCACCCGCACCATGCTCAGCCAGTGAGCGCACCGGCCATTCCTATATAGTATCTGAACCCGCGGCGGGAGCGTCGCTGAGCTCCCAGCGCCGCACTCTCCTGAGTGCACCACGGGGCCAGCCCCATACCCTTATCTATACTTCTACATCACTTTGTGAGTATCCTTACTAAAACATTTTTAGAATTTGGTTTAATTATATGTTGACGGGACTATCTCCCCACACCTTCTCCTGTCTTATTTGTGTGCCTATCTCTGTGACTGACATCTAACAGGTCCTCAATAAATGACTGTCAAATGAATGAATGAATAAATGAGTGAAATGGCATCCAAATAAATCATTTTCTTCTAGTCATGCAGCCATAGTTTTGGCTATCTTCTATCAGTTAATTTTCTTTTGATAATAAGTAACAACAACCAACTCAACTAGTTTCAGCAAAATCAGAGAATGTATTAGAAGAATACTGGAATACCTTACAGAATCCAAGGAAGAATTAAACCAAGGTTCAGAAACAGTAAAAACTAAGGTATTTCCTGTGCAGGAGGTTGTGAGCTTTCTTTTCCAGAGTATTGCAATGTGTCTCAGCTACCAACAACTTCTAATAACACTGTTTCTCTTGTAATATTTCCAGTTCTCAAGAGAGACAAACTGATTGGCCTAGCTTAAGTCATGTGACAGACCTGAACCATATAAGATAAAAAACCTCTTACTGAGTTGAAGTGTAAATTTCCTTTAAACTATGTATCAGTGCTTGAACTAATGACAAATATTTCAGAGTATTTATTTATTTATTTATTTTTTAAATATATAAAACTTTTTTTAAATTAATTATTTTTTGTTTGTTTTGTTTTGTTTTCCCCTTTAAATTTTTATTTTGTCGATATACAATGTGTTTGATTATTATGACCCATTACCAAAACCTCCCTCCCTCCACTGTATCCTCCCTCCCACCCAACAATGTCCTTTCTGTTTGCTTGTCATAAAAACTTCAAAAAATTGTAGTTGTTATATCTTCTCCCTCTCCCCCAGTTGTTTGTGTGTGTGTGAGTGAATTTATTTATTTATTTTTAGCTCCCACCAATGAGTGAGAACATGTGGTATTTCTTTTTCTGTGCCTTACTCGATTCACTTAATATAATTCCCCCGGTTGTTTGTGTGTGTGTGAGTGAATTTATTTATTTATTTTTAGCTCCCACCAATGAGTGAG